>NC_057708.1:2432560-2660027 GCF_014466175.1 Vespula pensylvanica | reverse complement strand
ATATATATATATATATATATATATATATATATATATATATATATATATACATACCATCAAAAGTAGTTGCTAATTCAACGTCAGACTCTGCAACAGGACCAACACCATAATGTACAACATTTAAACGACATTTTTCATCTTCAGTATAGGTACCAATAACGTCTAAAATAGCTTCTACAGATCCTGCAACATCTGTTTTTATTATGATATTGAATGCAGGAGTAAGATCTGGTATACTTTCTTTTTTCTTAGGCTCGGAAATACGTCTTTTTCCCAGTACTCTTCTTTTGTGTAATTTTTCTTTATATTCCTATCAATTAATATATAATAACTCAGAATAAAGTTAAAGGCATACAAGAAAATATTATTTGCAACATAATATTTATGTAAACAATCTTACAATTAGATGTTGCTGCAATTTTTTCTCTGCACCTTCTTTATGTTCTTCAGCTTTAATATCATTTATCTGTTTCTGTCTATATCTAATAACCATATGAGCTTCTTGTTCACTCTTTACCTCTAATATCTCATCACCTACATTAGGCAATTCTCTCCAACCCATAATTTGTATTGCATCAGATAAACTAGCTTGTATAACAGGCTTTCCTGCATGATCGAACATAGATCTTACTTTTGCCCATGATGTACCACTTACTAAAACATAAATTTAATATGTAGTTCACTTTTTTCCTAACAATTGTGTGTGTGTGTGTGTGTGTGTGTGTGTGTGTGTGTGTGTGTGTGTGTGTGTGTGTGTGTGTGTGTGTGTGTGTGTGTGTGTGTGTGTGTGTGTGTGTGTGTGTGTGTGTGTGTGTAACGTGACATTACCGAGTATAGTACTCTTTTTCAAGGTTCCACGTTGAATAAGAGCCGTTGACAATTTCCCACGAGTTTTATCATTTCTACATTCGATAACTACACCTTCTACTAATCCTGTGGGATCACCTTTCAATCCTATTATTTCTGCCTGTAGTGCTATTGCTTCTATCAATGCATTCAAATTGGTTCTTTTTAAAGCAGATATATTTACACACTGAACCTCACCACCAAGTTGTTCAACATTTATACCTTCTAGTTGTAACATCTTCTGTGTCCTTAACTAAATATTTATCCAACTTTACATATACTCAATCACGATTAAAATAAGATTATAATTTACTTACAATGTCAGCATTATGTTTGTCAATTTTATTAATGGCTACAATAATCGGTACATTTGTTGATTTTGCCATATTTATGCTTTGTATAGTTTGTTCCATTACTCCATCATCAGCTGCTACTACCAATACTATAATATCAGTTACTCGTGCTCCTCTTTCTCTCATGGAAGTAAAAGCAGCATGACCAGGAGTATCCAGAAATGTTATTTTTTCGCCAGTAATTAATTCCACTAAAAAATTAGTTTAACTGTAGTCCATGATAGAAAACATTTTTATTACATACCATTAAAAGCACCGATATGTTGAGTAATTCCACCAAATTCTGTATCTACAACTGACGTGTTCCGTAATGCATCTAATAAAGTTGTTTTTCCATGATCTACATGTCCCATAATAGTTACCACTGGACGTCGATTTATTAATATAGATTCATCTGCTGGTGGTCTAGCGGATATATACAAAATGAATAATATGTATATATATACATCCATATTAATTCTTTATTTTTCTTTTACCGTTTAGTTATATCATGATCTTCCTCATCCTTTTCTACCTTGTCTGGTCTTGAGATAATATTATAACGAAAACCTAACATCTGTACTACATTACATAATATTTTTATATCATCAAATTTCGTTTCTATAGAATATGTCTTCTTATTGTCTACAATGGATGTAATTGTTAAAATATCATTTATATCTCTTTGTGTAATATTTGCCAGTTCAATAACTTCCATATATTGCCATAAATTTATCACTGGCCCTTTCTTTTTAGTTTGTTTTGGAATTTTTTCTTCAATCTAAATAAAAGCATTCATAGCATCTTATTATTACTTAACAATAAGTTAACAATAACAATTACTTAACAATAAAAAGAAAAAAAATTAATGAAATATTACCTTAGTTCTTTTTTTGGCTAAATTTATAGGAGTTGTATGTAAATAATCATATCGAACATAAATAACAGCTAAATTTCTTATATTATGTTTTAGAAATCTTTTTTGTGTTACAATATTATTACAATATTTTAATGCACTGAAAATAGATATACGATTATAAGAATAATTGAAATATAAAATACAGATATAAATATTTTATTAAGAATTAATTTTTATTAAATAAATAAACACCTGAATTTTGAACACGTTTTAATTAAAGTAGTGAACATTTTCGTGGTGTTCATCTTAGGTTAAAATAGTTACATGTAAATCCTAACATTATTTGTACTTTATTGAAATGATTTGATATTAAAATTAGAAGAAATTTAAAAAAAAATGAAAACCAAGAAATATACATAAAATTAAGTTGTAGATTAATGTTATGAAATTATTTTAAAAAAGTGATATTAATACAGCAAAAAATTGATAGAGGTTATATAAAGATTAACTATCAAAAAGTACAAATGACATACACCATCGCAATTAGTGACATTTACACAGTACAAATCTTACAATATTGATATATGATTGGTTGCATACAAGCCAATAGAAATCGCGCAAGTAGCCAATCAAATAGCTTCATTATTATACGATGTTCACATAAGACAATCCTAGATTCTGCTAAACGTATTTGTTAGATTTGTGAAATTGTATGTGTAGCTAGATAATAGATTACTTTGTTTTTCACAAATGCACTTTTAAGTTTTCTTCCTGTTTCATTATTTCTGTAAATGTTATCGTTCATTCAATTTATTATAATCAAAAAAATCATATGATATATTTTCAATGTGAAATGAGATTTGCAGTAATTTGATAAAAAAAAAAAAGAGATCTTTGTTTACGAATGAATATTTACTTTAGATACGATAAGTCTTTAAAAAAATGTCAAGTAATATAGAAAATTTGACCGTGTCGGAAAAAGAAGAAAGTGAAATGATGAAAAAAGAACTTGAAAGTAATATTTAGCATAACTTTAACAAGTTATATTTAATGCGACATTTATCAACAATGCATCTATATATTATTATTCATTAATAAGATTTTCATATGTTTTAATATAAATATTTATTTTTGATCCAGAAGTGGGAATAGACAAGCCAAACTATAATCTTAATGACATGAAGCAAATTATCAATATAATACACGAATCTAGAGAAATGGCCAGAACAGAAAATAATTCAAGAAATCAAAAGGTAACTTATTAGAAAAATTCAGTAGTAATCGATTAACTAATGTAACATGATTTATTAATAATTTTTAGGATTTATCATATTCTACTAATAATTCTATACCAGATGTAGCAATTAAAGCAAAGTCAATACAAGAAACAGATAATGACCGATCAAAACCAAGTTGTTCGTACAATATATATCGTAATAATAGTTCAGAATCATCTATTGTTCGTGATAAGAAAAACATTACATCTAGAAGAAAGAGTTCAGATGATGATGTCAGTGATGATGGTGCAGATAAATTCTTATCTCGTCAAAAATTTAAGAATTCTATGCAGGAATGTTCTAATTCACGTATAGAAAGCAAATCAGAACGTAAAAAAAAATTGATCAGATGGCAAATTAATCCATTAGATTCTCACTTTGATCAGAACGATGTGCCTTTACAACAACCAAGGCGACCTCCAGCTCAAGAGCGCATACCTTTCAGATTTTGTAAAGATGCGCATACAACTGAAAAAGGCAATAAAATAATGAATGAATTGAGTATTCATTTGAAAGAAATGGCAGATCTATGGTTCAGTTGCCATGTTTCAACCCAATTGAAGTTTCAATGGGGGACACCCATTCAGGTGTGTACCTCCATGTCTCGTTCATACCATTGACTCACAGAAGTAATAACTATTTTTTGTCGTGAGTCTCTTCTCTATAAAATACAATATAACTTGTGTAGTTTCATATATCTACTGAGTATTACTACAAAAAAAATTTATATATTATGTAAATGAAACTGCAAGTTTATGACAAAAATATCTTCTGTTTGTTTTTGATTCTTTACTTTACAAAAGTAATTTGTTTTGTTAATTTGCTTATTAAAAGAAAATAAAAATAATTTATTGGGTACTATTACTTTCAAAAAAATTTATTTTCATCAATAACAAGGAATAATAATTTTTTATTTAGCTGTTTTATTATGCTTTGCATTATATATATATATATAAGTCTGTATGATGTATGTATGATGTATGTATGATGTATGTATGATGTATGACGTGTGTGTGTGTGTGTGTGTGTGTGTGTGTGTGTGTGTGTGTGTGTGTATGATGTATGTATGATGTATGTATGATGTATGTATGATGTATATATGTTCTATAAAAGAAAAACAAAATTCTGATGAAATTCATCCAATCATAACTTACACAATATCTTTGTGAAAAAAAAATAAATAAGTAAATTTCTTCATTAAATTAAAATATTCATAAAAATGTGCATTTTGGATAATGTACTAAAAAACATTCAAATAATGAATATTTGTTTTGATATAAAATTCTTTATATATACTGGTTCAATGATTGTGTAAGTAACTACTATAAGTTTTTATAAAAGTAAATTGAATAATTAATAATATTTCTGCAAATAATTGTTAACCTGTTTTATCATAGGATATATGTACCCATAAACATTTACAGGTGACAGTTATTAAAAGTGTAAACTATACTGAAATTTTTCAATAAATTATATTTCTATAAAAAAAATAGACTACTCTCTTTTCACTTTACTTATTTCAGTTCTAATCCTTCTTTTTCAACATTTATATAGGTGGATATTGATAACAACAGTTTGGACAGAAAACCTCTTATGGTTGCTTCTAATTTCAATGAATTAAAAAATATAAGCAGTAATTATGACAGAGCTAACAAAAGGAAAGCTGCTTGGTTTACTAATAAAGCAGTATCAAGTTCCAGCAGTGATGATAATGATGAAACGAGACTTAGTCTTCTAAAAAAAACAAAAACTGAAGATAAAAACAAAGTACGCAAAATATTGCATAACAAGGAACCAATAACTCAAGAAACAGATTGTTTAAAGCAACAGTCTGATAAAGAAGATTTATTATCAAATAATAATTTTAATGTTATTAATAACAATGATACAGCTAGCAAATGTATAAATGTAAAATCTTTGCAAGGGCCTGATGAAAGAGTGGTATCTCCTAATATGTTATCCAATCCAAGAGTAGAGACACCTTTAAAGTCAAGTGAGTTTGATAAAAAGAAGACACAAAGTACTTATTTGTCATTAAAAAATTATAAAGCTTCAAATAAAAATGATGTAGAAAGAAGTCCTAATACATCAAAAAAAGGAAGTCTAGATTATAAATTGGTAACTAAAGAAGCAATTATAGAATTGGAAAGAATTAATGACAAAGATAATGAAACATTATTAAAGGAAGATGTTGTTATTAAACCATTATCTATGAAGAATTTTTCAACGCGATTAGCAAAACAATGTACGCATTTAAAACAAGTTGATGCTGAAAGAAAAAGAAAAATACTTTCAGATCAAAAGGAAGCTCAAAGAAAAGAGGAGGAAGAAAAAGAGAAAAGAAAACAAGATTTTATGAAAAGAAGAATGCAAGAGATGGAAGAAACATTTAAAGAAAAAGAGAAAGCTCAAAGTAAAGATAGAAAAAAGGATAGGCTAGTAGAAATCTTACAATCTAGAAATACAAGTCGAATACAAAAATTAAAGGATCAAGAAAAAAAACAAATAGAAAGGCAAAATAAAGAAACTGTACTTCAGGTTAGTTGTTGTAATTATATAATAAGTATATATGTACAGGATATTTTTATAAGTTATTCGTTTCATATTTTAATCTTTCTTATTTCATATTTTATAGGACAATGGCAATGAAAATATAATTGAAGAAATGGCAAAGGATAGTTATTGTTTAGAAAAAAAAGTAACTTGTCCTATCTGCAATAAATCCTTCCCGAGCAATAAGATAGAAAATCACGCAGCTATGTGTGAGCAATTCGAAACGGATAATGAACCTGAACAAAACAGTATTTATTCTCCTCAAAACAGTAGATATGTAGTTAAAGAAAAAACTAAAAATTCAAAAACGACATATGAATGTGATATTTGTTCTTTATTTAAAACAGAAAATGGCATAGATTATGAAGATCATGTTAATAAATGTTTACAACATAAACAAAATTCTCCATCTCGAGGTATGTTATTTATTTTATTTATTATTATAGATAATTATTATATATATTAATATGATGATAATATATTTCATGTACATATTTAGGTACTTCTATTACAATCAGTGTACCTGATTCTCCTGTACGTTCTTATCAACCCATTAGTGAACAAAGAACTTCTAACATAGATTACAATGGCCAAATAATTTCAGTAAGGAAAACACAAGTAGGTAGGAAGAGAAAACGTTGATAAAGTTCGTTTTATTAAAAATTTTATATTTTTTGTTTGATATTCTAATATTAATTAAACAGGTATTTGTTTAATATTTATCAGTACTTTTGGAAATGTTAACATATGTATAGTATATTTGTATTTAACTAAACAAAATGATATATGTTACCTCTTATTTTTATCACAATTCACTTAACAATGTAATGTTAGAGAAGATATTTCTCTTCTGCATTTGATATAAACATTCCATTTGCAATAAATTAAATGTTAGGCTTATATTTTCAGAAATATATTTATCTTTTCATTTTTTCTATATTATAATTTAATGGTCAATAATTTGCTATATTTTTCTTTGAATGTTACTTATAAATTTGGAGAAGTATGTAAAAATCAAATCTTAACATTTAATTTAGTATATTGTAAAATGAATGAAAAATATGTAGAGTATTAAGTATACAATAAATTAGAATAATCAGCAAACTAAAATATGAGTAGTCTTCGCACCAAAGTTTTTTTATAGAATGTTAAATATATAATATACATATATATGTATAGTACAAATATATACACATGCATGCTTGCAAGCGTGTGTATGTATACACATCTGTACTAAAATTATTAAAAAATAATACATTAAAATAATTATAAATATCACACAAAAGTATCTAGTTTTATCAATGCTAATTACTTAAGAAATAATATAATAGATTCAATCTATGGATACATTTTTTTTTATTATTAATATAGTTAGCATTGATATTATTAGACTATTAAGTATATATAAATATTTTTATACTAATAAAAATTTTGTAAAACTTAAGTATATGATCAAAGATAATTCTGAAATTATCGTCTATATGTTATCTTTTTATAGATTAAACATAATACTTTGTATTGTATAATACTTCTATGTTTATCTTTCAGTTAATAAATAACTGCTTGCTGATTAATCTAGATATAAATATCATTTTGAATTGAGATAAAAATTATTATTCATTACAACTATTATTTAAATATCAAAGGTTACACTTGATTGTGCTTTAATAAAATTAAATTCACCTAGTGTAATATGTATCACATATGCAACAAAGCCTATATGAAATTATTCATTGTTTTTTTTTTTTTTTTGTAACAATATTAAAAAAATAAAAAAGTAATATTATTCTAGAATGAAAATATGCATACTACATATTTTATAATAGTATTACATAATTTCTATAATTTTATAAATATTTTCTATTAATTAAATATACATTCTATATTAAATATACATACGATATTAATTTTATAACTCGTGGTTATTAAAGTCTACATGAAATATGAAGGAATTGATAATATTTATATTATTCATATGTATAAATAATGTAGCTATGGAATTTATAACCTTAAATGGTGCATGGAAAGGAACTATTTTATGCGGTAAGATCTAACAATTTATTTATATGCACAATATTGTTTATATTTATTTTAATTTCTTTCTTTTAGATAAATCTTCTAACAAAAAATGCCAAGGTACAATATTATTTCATTTAATATCTCTTTTTTTTTTATACATTTATTTATTCATTATATTTAATGATATATTATCTATACAGAATTAGATTTTCCTGCAGTTGTGCCAGGTGGTATCTATACAGATTTAACTGCTGCACGTTTGATACCTAATAACTTTCTAGCAATAAATGATATAAAACATCGATGGGTTGGTAAACAAACAGTTGTATATAGCAAAAATTTTACTGGTAATTGAGAATATTTAAAAAAATATAAACACGTAATCCCTAAGCTAAGTAAACTTTCATAACTCATTGAGATCATTTTTCAGCAACAAATACTTTTGTAAATGGTTCAACAATAGCCTTGATATTTCACGGACTCGATACTTTTGCTACTATTTTTTTGAATGATCATAAAGTAGGGGAAACCTCTAATATGTTCTTAAAGTATATATTTTACATAGAACAATATATAAAGGTATATCATAATTTTCTCATCATGTTTTTATAAAACAACATATATCTAAAAAAAAAATGAAAACTTACAGATAGGGAATAATACTTTAAAAATTGTATTTGATTCGCCTATAAAAATGGCAGATAATTTATATAAGAATCAAAGTCTACAATATATTGTTCCTCCAAAATGTGTTCCCAAAGAATATAATGGAGAGTGTCATGTTAATCATATTCGAAAAATGCAAGCTAGTTTCTCATGGGATTGGGGTCCAGCTTTTCCTTCCATGGGAATTTGGTATGAACTAACTTTTTTTACACATAATGGTATTTGAACAAGGAAAGCTCAATAACTAATGTTCTAGGAGAAATATTGAATTAATTTCTACTACTGAAGTTCTAGTTACAGACATTACAACAGATATATATGAAAAAGATAATCTTTGGGAAATTGTTATAACAATATTCTTTGAAATTTCTCCTAATAGAAAAAGTGACACTATTACGTGTAATATAACTTCAGAATTATATAATATGAATTCTATATATGTTCAAAATTCATCTAATATAATATTACAAGTAAAGAATAGATATGTTACTGCATCAACTATATTAAACGTGCATTCGGTAAGTCATTTACCGGTCATTAAAATTATTTTGTTATAATTATCTACTATTTTTTAATGATCTTGAATTATTTAATAGAAATTAATTGATAGATGGTGGCCAAATGGTTTTGGCAAACAAAATTTATATACATTAAAAGTTACTATTACAACAGAAACCAAAACATTAAACAAATATATACGCATAGGTTTCAGAACTATAGAATTAGTAGAAGAACCATTAGAAAAAGGATTGAGTTTTTATTTTCGTGTAAATGGAGTACCAATATTCGCAAAGGGAAGTAATTTTATTCCTGCAAGTATATTTCCTGAATTAACAGCTAAAGAACATATTATTAGAAACCTACTGCAGTCGGCTAAAGATGCACATATGAATATGCTTAGAGTTTGGGGTGGTGGATTGTATGAATCTGACTTATTTTATGATTTAGCCGATGAATTTGGAATTATGATTTGGCAAGATTTTATGTTTGCCTGCTCCATGTATCCTACAAGTGAAGAATTTTTGAGCTCTGTTAAAAAGGAAGTTATACAAAATGTACGACGATTAAAAAATCATGCAAGTATAGTTTTATGGGCAGGCAATAATGAAAACGAAGCAGCTTTATATAGTAATTGGTATGGAACTGGTAGAGAAGATATATATAAAAATGATTACATTAAACTTTATGTGAATTTAATTAAAAAAGAGGTGGAAAAATTAGATCCTACTAGACCTTTTGTTGTATCCAGTCCAAGTAATGGTTTATATACAAAAGAATATAATTATACTGGACAAAATCCTTATTCAAATTTATATGGAGATGGTAAAAGACATTATATATTCTATATTATAAAGTATAATTTAAATAGAATAACATATCTTTCATTGCAGTTCATTATTATAATTATATAAGAAATGGATGGGATATAAATCAATATCCATGTTCAAGATTTGTTTCGGAATATGGATTTCAGTCAATGCCATCAATTTATACAATATCAACAGCTGTGGAAAATTTTGATGATTTACGAATAAACAGTAACTTTTTGAAACATCGTCAACATTTACCTTCTGGCACTGAATTCATGAAATTTCTTATTTCCAAAAATTTTCTAATACCAAAATCAAATAATACACTTCAAGATTTTATGGATTTTATATATTTAAGTCAAATAAATCAAGCTGTTTCCGTGAAAATACAAACAGAATCATATCGTCAATCAAGATCAGAGTTGAATGCATTAGGAGAAGGATTTACGATGGGAGCTCTTTATTGGCAATTAAATGATGTCTGGCAAGCTCCATCGTGGTCTTCTATTGGTAATATGTAACTACTAATTAATTTTAATCTTTTATAGTTTCTCTTTGTTTTATTTCTTTCCTGTATCTAACATTCGTTTATATTTTAATAATTATTTATGAACTATTGCATTTTTTTTAGAATATGGAGGAAGATGGAAAATACTTCACTATTATGCAATAGAATTTTTCTCACCTATTATCGTAACCTCTCGTTTATCTCAAGCAAATGAACTATCAATATATATTGTTTCTGATAAATTATATCCAATAAATAATTGTACTTTAAAATTAAGTATCTATAATTGGAACTCGATGGTACCTCTACATGTACATTCTATAGATAATATTAAAATTGTAAGTATTAATCATTCTTCTGTATAATGCGCAGAGAATCTTTATAAATGTGTTAACAGGAGCCAAATAAAGCGATGCTAATTACATCAATATGGCTTGATAAATTCCTTGAAGAAGTTAAATGTGGAACATTGGTAGAAGCAAAGAAATTCTGTATTATGCGTCTTACACTTGAAGATTATAATGCATTACAAATTGCTCCCGTTAATTATGTATATCCAACTGTATTAAAAGATGTAAATATCCCATTAGCCAATGTCAAAGTAAGTAAATTTATCAAAATATTATATAAATAGTAATATTAATAATAAAAATAATAATAGAACAATAATGTAATAAGTCTAATATATAAAATTTTGTATTTTAGATAAAAATTAATACAAATTATCTACCAGGAAAATTGTCAAATTATCCAGATTATGAAATTGAAGTATCCTCTAATAATATAGCACTTTTTGTTTGGTTAGAAGTAAAATCCATAAATGGTCGTTTTTCAGAAAATGGGTTTCACATGTTTGAGCAAAAGAAATATATAAAGTTTCATGCATATGAAGCAATTACGCCAAATACATTACAAAAAAATATACAAGTTACAACTTTCTCTGACATTTACAATTCAAACAGAACTGTAAATATGTATGAATACTTTTATGATGGAGGAAAATAAGTATCATAATGCAAGTAAATTTCATATCCAACAAGAAATATAAATATTATTAAAATGATGAAAAGTATAATAATTATCCCATTAGACATATTAAATAATCATTAAATTTTCTAAATAAAATAATAAAGTACTTGAATCATGTTACAAATATGCACACGCACACACATACACACAATATATATATATATATATATATATATATATATATATATTACTGTAATTTAAATATTGTATTATATTACTTGAAGTTGAGAAATAAATTATGAATAATCAAACATAAGAATATTTGCTATACTTCAATTATACAATGGACTTTTTAATTGTATATCTTTTTTAAGATATATGTTTTTATTAGGCAAAATTTAAAATATATAAAAAATGAAAATTGCAATAAAATTATTTATAAACGACTATTTTTATACGAGCTTTAATATTTTTTAATTTTAAATTTTCGTTACGATTTAATATATTATAATATAATTATCAGATCTTAAAAACAATTGGTATAGTTTTTTTATTATGTATTAGTATAAGACCATTAACAAATGTATAATCTCTTTTAGTATTAACTTGTAACAATAAAATCTTCCTAATTCTAATAAGCGTAAGCAGAGATATTTTATAGACATAAGTAAATATCAAATTGCTTATAGAACATTATATAATATTTTATATGCAGTGTAGTTAGCAGCGATTATGCAACTTTCAGCAAACATTTATGCTGAAATGACTTCTCATTGTATAATGAAATCATTTCTTTAGCAATCAAACCTTTTATTTTCTTAGTAAATTGACAAATATTTTTAAATATATTTCAATAGAGTCGAATATGCATATATCTTCTATCGAATATATACTGCATATTTTTGAAAAGGCTGATTACTTTAAATTCCTTGCATAATCTCAAGAAAGAAATACTGCATTTATAATAATTTTGTTACCAAGTTCTAATGGAAGCAATATTTTAATTCAATTTTGAATAATTAATAATTAATTTGACATTTGAGAGGTTTTTATCATTTCCACAGATGGCGAATTAAGATAACGACGACTCAAATTAATTACCACCATAATACAGCAAAGAAGTAAGGGTCCAAAAATAGCACCTTCAACACCCAGACAAAATATTCCACCGGCTATAGATAAGCCAGTAAGATATGGATGACCACCACTAAAATATAGTAAATAAAAATTAGAAATCTTTACATCATTTAATTTATAAAAATTATATAGATGAATAGATGAAAATATTATACCCTTTTATTTCTTTATAAAACTCTGTTACGACGATATTACATGGTAAAAAGTGGAAAATAAAAAAAGGAATAGCTATCATAGGTCCTCGTGTAAACCAAAGTTCTAAAGTTGCAGGAACACAAGCAATATATGCATCCAAGAAGGGGACAGCACCTAATACTGTAGCAAAAGCTGATGGTAAATATACAATTTTAACTTGAAATAAATTATGTACAAACCACGTCCACATGCCAAAAAATGTAGCAAGTTTGAACGTGGCTGCAAATACTCCAATCACAGCTTCTTGCAAAGCAACAGCAAATCTGTAAAAACAAAACAAATAATAACGGCATAAATAAATTTACAATTTCCAAAGTATACTTATTAATAAAAGAAAGTATCTCTTTATAAAAAATATTTACCTGTCACAATTAATAGGACTAAATAATGTCGTTAATTCTATGGGTTTATATGTCTTACCACTAGAGTTTAAAAGATAAAACAATGTGGTAAAAAAGACAATCTGAAACAATATATAGTAGCACATACACATATAATATAAATCATAATTTTTTATATAAAAAATTTCTTTAAAAAAGATTATACGTACCATGCTAAGTATAAAATTTAATACTGCCGTTCCACTCATAAGAATAATATAAAATAATTCTGTAAAAACAGTAAGTATCACAGACATATTACCCTTGACTATATTCCAAACAGAATCCAATAAAGACATAAGGATTCCAACATTTTCCTTTGCAAAGTTTTGTATACCAGTCATATCAAACATATCTAAGAACAAGTCAGAGCAATTACAAATCAAATATATATTTTTAAGGAAATTATAGCATTTTAAGTATAATGCACATACGTAAAGGAAGTGATCCAAAATTATCTTTAAAACTTTCCCATATGGAATAAGCTGCTGTTATATCTACCGTTGGTCCAATTAAATCTGGATCCTCATTAGACATCATCCATGCCTGATAAAGTCTATCCCATAGTTCTAAAACTTTTTTCTCCATTTGTTCTGATTTGGCAGAATCTAAATCTTTAACAAGTTTCTTTATCTGATGCATAAATTAAACATTATAAATAAAAATATTTTTTGACTATATATACATATATATATATATATACATATAAATATTTTACCCCATCAGAAATAGCACCTCTTCCATATGTATACGCATTATCTAATACACTATTTACAGATTCTTCCCACTCTTGAGGTACCCAGTCTATATCTGGATTATTTATTAAAGAAGAATTTACAATTTCAGCTGTAACTTGAATGAGATGCATACCTTCGGCATAGACCTATTATGATAATTATGATAATATAAAGTATATTAATTATGAATAAATTATAAATAAAGAAATATGTTATTTTCAACAACAAGCTACATTATGTAATGAACTAATAATCTATACCTGAATTGTTATAAATATTGATGTGCAAATGGTGAATACTATTAATCCTACAATTACAGCAGTAGTTGCTACTGCATTGATTGAACCTTTCAGAAATTTTTGTAATTTTTCATCTACTATTATTGCTACTTTATATAATCCTCTAACATTAGCAGGTAAAAGTGATTGATTTCTTTCTTTACACCAAGCATTAACAATTCCAATAATATACTTATATTGTTTGCATATTAATTTCCATAAGCCAAAATAACTTCCAAGTTGTTTAGCAAAATAATAAGCTATAGGAATGATTAATATTTGTATTATCCATTTGTGTTTCCATAAAATCATACCAATGCAAGCATAAAGTGCTCCATACATATATTTATCAGTATCAACTTTATCATCCTCGATATCTAAAGACATTCGTAATTCTGTTTTTAATTTTTTTAAGAAATTACGATCTTGTGCAGTATGACTAATAGAAGATATACTAGGTGTAGATCTTCTTTTCTCTTGTACAAATTTTGGATAAGGCACACCTTCATCAGAGTCCAATGAAATTGATTTTATAGCTATTTTTCCAGATGTAGGTACACTTTCTATAGTTGTTTTATTTGCAACTTGTTCTATATTTTCAATCTTTTTCTTTTCATTTTTTTTACCATCTTGCAATTTTGGAAATGTACTATTTGTCATTACAAAACAAATTGTTTCAATAAGTTTCATTTGATGACCCTCCATTTCTTGTGCTTCCATAATTAATAATACTTCATATATAAAGCCTATGAAGTACAAAACTTGCAAAGTGATAAATATTAATATTTGGTAAGCACCCAGTATATTGGAAAAATATAAACTGATCATGAACCATAATACAAATGATGTATAACAGAAATGTTTCGAATTTTCAGGTGACCAATAAACATATAATGTTGATAGGTAACCAATTAATATAAAAGCTATCTGTAAAAAATTATTACATATTTAAGAAAATTCTTATAAATAACTAAATCTTAAAGAATAATATTGTTACCATATAAATACTGCAAGTTGATATGAAGAAACCAAAAATGATACTAAAGACATTAAATATCTTCCATGTCAGGCATGATAATATATTGGGAGTATAATTATAAGCTGCCATAATTATACATGCCATTGAAATAGTAGCTACTATGTATTTTATATATTTCCATAATGCTGTACCCAATGTTTCTGCAGTATTATCCATTATATGAAGAGGTAGAATTACAAGACTTAAAAACAAAGGTTTACTTGTTGATTCGATCTTATCAAACCATGATTGTCCTCTAGTCGTTAAAGAATACTTAAATGGAAAAAGAACAGCACCACATAATAAGGCCCAAATAAGTGGTTTTAAAAATGGACTTAATACTATGTATAATCCATATCCAGCAGCAAGCACCAAGCACAACAAAAAAAGTGCCACTGCATTATAGATACCCTGTTTTAAAGCTTTTTCATGACTTGCATTAAATCCGGATAACATATTAAAAATATTGTCCATCGGTGATTTAATAACATCCATAATTTTCTAAAATTTTTACTATTAGTATTATACGTTTGATTTTTATCTAAAGGTTAGAACGATAGCCACCATGTTGCATACTATATAATACAACGCATAACATTTTTGGGTTAACTCATATATAATCATAGCTATATAAGAATTCGATAGGGAACATATATTGATTTATATATTTATTTTATATAAGTTCCTTTATATATATATAAAGGAACTTAATATAAAGTAACAATTCATTTTGCATTTCAGAATGAATGCGAAACTATGAGAAAGATTATTCGAACTAATTACATTTTGTCGTCTCTTGAAAGAACAAACAATAATAATAATTTTATTATTACACAAAAAAGAAATATATAAGAAATGATAACAAATTATTCCATGTTTAATAAAATAAACAAATTTAATTGACATAAATACATAATTACATATATATTTTCGCTTAAATTCAAAAATACTTTTTATCTATAATTGTAAATTGTACATAATGTTTCTAGTATAGTTGCTATGGAAACAAGGTAATTTAGCATATTTAAAAAAGACTTATTAGAGATTTTTGCGTTTCTTTTTTCAATTACGCAATTTGTATTTTATACATTTGCACAATTTCTTTTTAATATTTTAAATATTTAACGAAACAATGATGACAATGTCTAATTTACAAGAAGTAAAAACAAATTATTTGTGTCAATGTACTCTTTCTATCACCGACGAAATTGTATCAAAGCAAATTTCTGAAACCAAAGACAATTTTAATAATGTTCCAAGCATACATGAAGTTGATGAAGATGATGATGAGGATGATAATTGCGAAGCCAATATTATAAATTCAAAAAATTTACGAGGTATTAAAGATCATGAAACTGAAAAGGATAAAGAAAAAGGTTCCCTCGATGATGAATTTGCATATACAAATGAATCTTTTTGTTCTGATGATTCTTGTGATGAATCAGAGGAAACTACATCACAATACTTAAATAATGGTTCTTGCTTATTTTTTGATGATGATAATAAATATGAAGAAAATAGGAAATTAGAAAATTTGAGTGAAAACGACGAACAGATAAATTACGATAGAGAAAGCAAAGAAAGTATAAACATAGAAAAAAATGAAAGGATATGGCACAATAATGAAAAAAATATAGATTTTGGAAAAACAAGAACAAGAAGAAAGAATATGAGCTTTACAGACGAGGAAATACGGAAAATTGAACATGAAAATGAACTTTTATTAAGAAAAATAATGGCACAACATCAACCTCGTGATAAAGTTCTTAGAGGAAATAATCTACCTAAAATAAGTAGTTCAGCTATAAATAGAAAAAGATTACAAAAGAAGATAGAGGGAGATAATATGGTATATATTATAACAAAGCATCAGAATGTTACCTAAATTATTATAAGATATATTGTTTTATATGTATTTTATTAACAATGTTTGTAGGTACTTCTTCGTAGAATACAACAAGCAAAACCATGTGTGATACCAAAATTAACTGCACCAGGCTATAGAATGACTTTTATATGATTATCAAATTAATTAGAGTCTAAGATTGCTATATTTATATCAAGATTTTATTTACTAAATCTATAATTATATGTTTTTAAAAATGTATAAAATGTGTTATATTTTATGGCACTATTTTTATCCAATATGTTCAAATGAAAAATACTACTTCTGTATATCGTAATATGTCTAAAAAGGTTGATAATCATGCACTCATGAGATTTGAATTAAACAGTAATTACCAGTCTTGAAGAGTAGGTACATATTTTTATTTTGCTTTGTATACATCACAACTTTGTAAAATGTCTTGAAAACTTACTACAGAAATTTCTACAAGTCAAGACTATAAAAATCACAGTTCTCACTCGTTTTTTAATAACTTAATTATCATTTGTGTAATACCAGAATTACAATATTCTCAGATATTATCGAGTACCGTGAATATTTTTACAATAAAAATATGAGCAATGAAAGAAAAAAAAAAAAAATAAAAAACAATGCAATTGAGAATCAAATTCATTGAAATTTGAATGATTATATAATTATATTTGCTACTGAAATTTATAAATCACATGTATGTGTGTATATGTTATGTATAAATGCTATTTCTTTATTAAAAGTATATTAACTTTATGACTGTATTGTGCATTTTTAGCTAGAATTAAATTAATGAAGAGCAAATACAAATACATTTGATACATGAAATTAAAGCATTGATGTATATTTTCAATACAATGTAATTATACAAGCTTATCAAAATTCGGTAACATGCATTTTAAAAACTAAAAAATTTAATGATATTATAAGAACAATAATTTTGTTCACAAAATTTCTGAAATTTAAGTATAACGTAATAGAATATCATTGAATAGTATTGATCTCAATTGCAAATATTTTTTTTTTAATGTAATATTACTTTCACTTTTCCACGAAAATTTTTAAACAAGCCAACAGTATCACAAGATAAATTAAAGTAACATTAAAATTATTAATCTTCATGCTTTTTTTTCCAAGACTCTGTTGATGATGGTGTCCAAATTGTATTGAGAGAACGAAATGGATCAAATCCTGTTCTATCCTAAAATAACAACTTTGCTATACTATGTATATCCTATTGTATATCTAATATTTGTTGTGACAATTTATTAAAAAAATTAAGTATTTTGTTTTTATATATCTCTTAATTTATCTGCTAGGTATTGTTGTTACCTGCACATCTGATTCTGATAATTGTAGTGGCACAGATAATGTGGCATGTGGTTGCACAGTTGCACCCCAAGGTGCAGCTGCCCATACACCACCAGTATTAACTCCCCATACGCCACTTCGTTCTTCTCCTACTGCTGCTCTAGTGTATAATGGTTCCCAATTAGTTTCTATATTCGCCCAATTATCTGTAGTAAAGTAATAACATATTATTTAAAAATACGTTTTTAACAAGATAACAAATTATAAGATATAATAAATGTTGACATTGTGTACCTCTTAAAGAATCTGTTAAATTTGTGCTATTTTCTGTAGAATTTGATAGGTTAAATTGAAAAGCACTTGCATTATCTGATAATAAATCTATCACAGATCTATTATCATTCCACAACTGACATCGTGTATCTTCCTCTGGACTTTCTAGTTCAACCAAAAGTTCATCTGTTTCTGGAAGATCGTCATATGGTACCAATTCTCTTTCAAACTGTAAAACAACATAACAAAGATACGTATTGTTATATTTTTATGAACGAGGAAAAATGAGGATATTTAGAAAGAAAACTTGAATAATTATTGATTTAGTTATGATATAAGTCATTAAATAAGATACTTCAAATATATGACGTACTGAAGACTCTATAAAGTTATTGATAAAATAACTATTTTGTGAAACATTAGTTTGTGCCGCGATATGATCCTGACAAATCAGTTTTGTCCTTCCAGTCGATGGTATACAAGAGGGCAAAACTTCTGGTATTACTTTATATTCTTTGGTAGATTCAATTGATTCTTGATTTGGCTGCTGTTTTATATATTCTGTATCTTTAGTATCATTAGTAAATACCAATGATAAATTATGTGTAACTGGTTGATTTTTATGCAAGTTTGATAAGTTAGAAAATGCAGGGATGCTTTCTTGATTACGAGCTACTACATCACTAAATTTGGCTCTATGTTCACCCCATCCTGATGGTGGTGGTGGTGGTGATATTGTAGATATTGTTCCTAAATTACGTGTTCCATCTTCCTTTGAATTTATATTTCCATTTAGAGAAGAAGCTGTAAATATATATAATATAACGTACGATGTACATGCGGGCGCGCGCGTGTATATTGTAAGTAAGTTAGCTAAATATTAACATACTTTTTGTATGGATTTTATCCGTTCCTCGCCGTTTTTGTGATACTTTTTCTTTTCGCGGTAGATTTTTACTTTGGCGCGGTAACTTATAAGACGATTCTACTGTACGTGATCCATGAATGTGATATTTTGAATTAGATCTAGTTGTATTTGTTTTCCATCTGTTTGGATTATTATGTCTTTCTTTATCATATTCGTCATCGTCGCAATCTCCTTCATAATTATCTTTATAATCGACACAGGGTACAGACGGGATTACTTGTGATTTATTTTTTTTATTTACTGGTTTCCTTTGTAATTTATCTGTTTTTATACAATTTTGATCATGTCCCTGCGAAATGTAATATATCATATATTCACGTAATGACATACCATATAGTATATAAAATTAAATAAACAAAAAATTAAACAAATTAGATCTAAACAAATTACTTACTTTACACAAAGATGATGTATCATCGTGTATTGAACTTTCTGTTGTTGTGGATGAAGTTTCTTCTTCAGAAAGTTGAACGTTCTTTTGTTGTGACGATATTTCAAGCTTCTTTAACATGTGATTACTATGGCCAGTACTATTTCCTCCAGTAATTTGTTTTCTCTTATTTTCAGATTTATTACTTTTAGTATTTAAATAAATTGTATCTCCCGGGCCTTCATTGTCACATGACTTTAATTCTTCTTTTACATTTCCTAGATTGTTTGATTTCGTTTTTCTATTTATAATGGGACTAGATTTTATTAAAGAATGCGTTCTATATTTTTTTTCTTGTACTGGTTGAATTTCGGTAAATGTATTTTCTATTAGACAATTATTATCAGATTGACTTTCTTGGATGTTTTGTTGTTTTTTATTATTTCTCTTTCTTGTGCCAAGTCCAATATTTCCAATATTGTTAGGACCATCAAGTGGATCTTCGCATGATTTGAAAGATAACAAATCTTTCGATTCTGTATCTAATTTAAAACGTTGTTCTTCTTCTGACGTCCAATCAGAAATTTTCAGACTCTTTTGCAAATCTTTATCTTTACACCGTTTTGTATTCATTAACATCCATTCTGATGTTATGTCTTCTTTTTTATTTATTTTATTTTTATCATCATTTGTAATTCTCTCTTTCAACGTATTTGTGATATCTGTCGATTGAACTGCTATGTATGACAAAAGCCTAAGATCAAGAGGTGGCTGAACTGAACTTTCTCGAGAAAAATTTGCTAAAGCACCTCTTAATATACGATCTGCCTCGAGAAAGGATACAGCAAGAACAGATATTAACAATATCGATGAAAGTATAACGGCCGCCCAATGTATAATATGTTCCCATGATGGTCTAATTAATATGGCTGCACAAGGTTCCAAAGAATGTGTAGGAAGTGTTGCTAATAAATTAAGTTTTATCATACTACTCTCATTTTCAGTTCCTAAACTTGTCAATATTAATAATTTTCTTTCAATTCGTGATAAAGTGAAGTCCGGTGTAAATGCTATTTCAATTTTTTTTGTAACATTTGGAAACAGTAAAAAAGAGGCACAATTAAGTACCTTAAATCCATACCCTTCACAATGTGAACCGCTTATATAGAAACCATAAATATGTATTGGTAATTCTCCAGTATTTCTTGCCGTGAAGGATCTTTTAACTGTTAGATTTGGAATCGAATTCCGTATTGATCGTTCACCTAGTAAAAATCAATACAATGCATTAATTGTTCTACATACATTTTCTAAAAAAAATGTTTGATAATATCCATTCATATATAGTATAAGTTAATACAAATATTCTAATTAATGATTGTGCGAATAAATTATAAAAGATTTTTTTTTCCCGTATATATTCAAAGATTTAACTCGTTTAATATTAAATCGATAAAATAAAAATAAGGGAACGTACATACGTTCACAATCTTTAAGGTGTTTGTCTCCGAGTTCAAATAGTAAAGGTGTGGTAGAACCTGGTTTACGATTTCCAAATCTAAATTGTGCACTTGCTCCGCGTCCCATTACACGTAACACTTCTAAGACGGTCATATTATTCCTAAAACATTTTAAGTTCATATTTAATGTTATAAATTATTAATATATAGTAATTATATATATATATATATATATATATATATATATATATATAATTAATAATTTTTAGCTAATACACGTATATTAATTTACCTAATGTATATAAGAGCAGATGAAAGTGATGCCGACATCGGTGAATATATTATTTTAATAGTTTTAGATTCCAAAGGATTTAAATAAAAAGGAAATGATTGCGAAGCCACTGTAACATCCCATTGCTTTTCAAATAATTCTCGTTCCTCCATATTGTCTTCGAGTTTAAATTCCTCTTGTACTGTAGGTAAACATTCTATACATATTGGTTTGAACCTATTTCAATAATATCATTATAAAGAATTTATGTTTATATGTCCATCTCTCAAGATTAAAGTAGATTTTTTGAATATTACATACTTGCTGGGTAAAGAATGAAATAGTCTTGATCCTTGAGGATAATTCCAATCCGTTACTAATTGGACTATTAAAGGATTTCTACTTGGATTATATAACTTTATTTTTTTATGTGATGTGTGTCCCACTTGTGTTAATGGAAACATTAAAATAGTTTTATTTTTATTTGCATTTCCAGAACTGGTTAATAAACTGGGCCAATGTGGTTTAATGTTAACATAAAATTTATAACCACGTACTTCATTAGTGTCTAAGCGCATTGTTACATTATCCCAAGAACCTCCTCCAGTAGAATTAATAAAACGCATATAGCGTGTAGTTAATAAATTTAGATCAGTATCACGCGTGTGAGAAGGAAGGCTCATTGTGTTTAACCATTGATTACCAGCTGGAAATCATACAATCAAAACATTAATATAAGATCGATATTCTTAAAAATATACGTATATAAGAATTATTTAAGAAAAATAATTGAGATACCATTTGTATCTAATAACAAGTCAAGGTAACATCGTTGTTTACAGTTGATAGATGGATTAATTTTTATAGATCCTACATGATTATCGCCTTTATATATTGTTGGTAATGTTGCTTCTTCTAAAGGTATATATTTTATTCTATCATCCTTATTAACTGAAACTATTTCAGTTACTTCCATTGGTCTTGTAAACGTAGAGTGTACTTTAAGTTGTTGTACACATATTGATCCCTAGAAACGAAAATGTTATAAATAGATATTAGAGTATTATATCAATTAACAATAATTTATACTCTTTACTTACAGGAAAACAATCTGTAAATATAAGTTTCTTTACAGAGATTTTTCCATGAGCAACTCGCATGAATACTGGTAAAATAAATCTTTCATACTTAGTTCTAACAAAGACATCGCCAACTATCGTATCTTCTTCTATCATAGGGGCTTTTACTATAATCTTGAAAATTGCTAAAAACCCAGGTTTTATAAATTGCTGTAATAATAATATTTATGTTATTTGTAATATCTCCAACACACAAATAATTTTGTATATTATACAACACACAAATAATTTTGTATATCTATAATACTTACATTGCCAGTATTACTACATACAGTTACATTTTTAAGCTCCGCATCCAATAAATCTGCAGGACCACTTTGACAGCCCATTAATTCCAATACTGCTCCAGGCATATTTACTCCCCAATCATGTAATTCTATATTAACTGGATTCTGATTTTCTAATGCAAAGATTGCCTCATTTTCAGTTCCACTGCTAACAGTACCAAAATTCATGGTACCTTTATCATCTTCTCTTTCTCCTGGAACAATTTTCCTTACTTTTCCATCATAACTGAGTAATGGTACTTTAGTTACAGATACATTTGAATGTATTAATATCGATGACTCCATCTCTACATCTTCATTTTTCTTTTCTTTGGTAAGTTGTAAAGAAAATATATTAACTTTTTGTTCTGGTTTTATTACTCTAGGAGTAAAATTTTTTACCTGAAAAATAAATTTTCTATGTAAAAGTTATACACAAATATTTATTTATGAAAGTAAATATTTGATTTTCTTCGTACCATGAAACGCGATTTAACATTAGGTGACATCGTAACATGTGTGATGGCTAATGGTAATTTAAATTTATTTACAACGCTAAAATTTTGAGCTTGGCTAGTTTGCAGAGAACAGTAATGAGTAATTGATGCATTTACTTCTAGTCCTCCTTGTAACACCTGTGCTATCCATGGTATGGCTAATTTTTGACTAGAACCACCAGGCCCTATTGCTTTAATCATCAATTTGCCCTTAAAGTGTTGTAATTCTAAACCAGCCTTCCCTGAAATATTCATAATCACATTAAAATAATCAAAAGAGTGAAGAATACCTAAAATATATGCATCACAATATTTATTATTAATATAATTAAGAAATTGTATTATTTACAATCATAAAATAGTGTCCCAATAGCGATTGGGATATCGGTATCCCCAGGAATAACAGTTGGCTTAAACTGGAGTCCTAATGCTTTCGATATGGGGGTGCTAATTATATTCTAAAAACAACGATAAGATATAAAAAATCTATTATATTATTCAATATAGATACGTTTATGTTAATATAATATGATTCAAAATATACAATATACAAATAGATAATAGATTTACCACAACTTTAACTGGTTTTTTAGCTGAATTTTTTAAAGCAATTATGTGATATGTGGGTGGTTGTAATGAACCTCCCATACCAAAATTTATTCTTCCCGAACTTCCACCCCAATGAAGACCAGCTCCACTCCTAACTTCTACTTCAACTGCTACAATTAATATCTCAGCAGTATTATTTACTTTAACTCTAAAATGTGTATAATAGTTATTAGTGCCATTTAGCATATTAGAAGAAATTGATAAAGGTGAAACTGACAAATTGACAAACCTAATATATGCGGTGTGATTTTTTTCTGTATAAGCATTAAAATGAAGTCTTATAACTGGTTTGGTTTGATAAGGTGGTATTTCCCATAATTCACGAGAACCCTCTGCTTCCCCTGATGGTAATTCCAATTGAAATTCTCCTCCACTACTATATATTTCTACTACCTTAAATTTGGAGTAATTAAATACATATCACAAAATAATTATTCTTGGAAAGTAATTTTTCTTATCAACTTATAAAAAAAAAACATCAATTAAATTATGTATTATGTTATAATAACAAAAAAACACAAAAATATTTACTTGCAATGACTCTGGATGTGGATTATGCATATATATAAGTGGAGTAAAAGATGCATTTAATGGTAACTTGACATCAATTACAGGTCTTAGTCGATATGGACTACTAATACTTATTCCTCTGACCTACATAAAAAATTAAATATGAGTAAAATATTTGAAAAAAAACGAAAGAAAGAAAGAAAGGAAGAGAAAAAGAAAAGAGAAAGAGAAAGAGAGAATAAAAAGAATCTACAATGGCGTTAATACATTACTTGATACTTTATTGTACCCTCTGATGTATGTATAAAGAGGTGAGTATCAATCTCACCTTCTTCTCTACCAAGAAAAATTACATTAAATGTGGTATTTCCAAGAGGAGATATTACCTAAATAAAATAAAAAGACATCATTTTAGATAAAGAAAACATAGAAAAGATCTAAACTTACTTTATCTTGGAAAAATGATGAATGAAAATGACGAGTATTTCCAGAAATTGATAATAAATGAATTGTCCTATTATGGTCTTTATTAATTAACATCACAGTTTCTTGATGGGGTATACCAAGTTGTCTATAAATTTATATAATTAATTATTTTTATGAATTGTTTCTTTAAATGAAACAATTTATAAGATAAACAACATAATAACAATAACAGCAGCAACAACAACAATAATAATAAAAAGAAAAAAGAAAAAAGTAAATACCTCTCTTTAAAATCCAAAACGTGGGGTTCAAAATAAATGTGGGACAATGTATCTTGTATTTTATCTTCATCCGATACAGAATCCCTTAAAAAACATCATTTGATGATTTAAAATAGTTAAGTAACAATTTCAATCAGAAATAGGAAAGATATAATTAAAAGAATTTTTTCTTTATTAAGCACGTATATATTCGATGACCTAACACATTTACAATATTCATGATATTTTATTATCTTCTAATCCATTTCATATATATAAAATGAGAAAAATTAATTATATATATTAGATACCTTTCCTACTTCCATTTACCATTATCTTAGTCAATGTCATGCTTACCCAACCCCATGTACTGTATTAGTAAAGTCCTAAAAAATATTATAATATATAACAATGAAATTTGATAAATAATATTATAAAATAATTATATCACATTATATATTAATTGTAAACTAATTAAAAGATTAACCTTATGCATAGGTAATGGTATATTATCCAAAAGATATTGAACATCATTGTCATCCTGAACGAAGGCTGTAAAAATAATAAGCAATAGTTAATAACTAAGATATATCTAGATAACAATGATTAAAGTTATAATATTGAAAGTCCAATAAAGACAATAAATGTAGTTAATCTTGATACAAATTATAGATTTATTTTATAAGAAAATAAAATATTTATAATAAAAGTACATTTTTTTTTTTTTTTTTTTTTTTTTTTTTCTATAACTTTTAATATATTTCTTAAGCTTATTGAGATCATTCTATCTGCACTTAATA
This sequence comes from Vespula pensylvanica, assembly GCF_014466175.1. Taxonomy (NCBI): domain Eukaryota; kingdom Metazoa; phylum Arthropoda; class Insecta; order Hymenoptera; family Vespidae; genus Vespula; species Vespula pensylvanica. The sequence continues at coordinate 2,633,947 of NC_057708.1, read as the reverse complement.
TATCATATAATGTATCATGCTGCATATAAATAATTAATACCAGAAGAAAGAAACTAAGGTTATATTATTTTTATTTTATTGTTACAAAGATATGAAAAAAATATTTGTTTTCATATATGTACTGCATGAGATGATAAACTTATGAAGAAGTTTGTATTAATCAATATATAAGATATTTACATACTAACATTAAATATAAATAAAAATGCAGTATGGCTGTTTGAATATTTTAGATCATCTGTAGAAACTTCAGGGTTTAAAAAAAAGAGATGGAATGAAACAGGATAATAATTTCAACGAAAATCGTGATATGTCAAAACATGTAATTAGCATTAAAAGTATAATTAACCGTTTGTATTAAAAGTTATAAAATTCTAAGATTGTTGATGTCAAAACAGGAGAGAAATAAGCTTACCATTATTATGCCCATGTAAGGAGGGCCGAATTTGCGACGTTGAATCCAAAAATGATAACAAGAATAAACAATAAAATACTTTTAACTCAATCATAATATTAGTCTTAACGTATTGTTTTGTTATTTTGCTTTAGCACAAATGAAAATGCGCTTTCGGCCATACTTCTATATTATCGAAGTTTACCGTGATATCGATTGTATCTTCGTTTTATTTGAAGTATGCAGTGTACCAGTAACCAATGAGTGTATTCAACGCTATCCTTCTATTATTTGTCCTGCATTTAATTGGTTCTAATTCAAAATTCGACCAATCAAATTTAACAGATGATTCAATCTTCAAATAATCTTTGCCATTTTATCTTTTATTTGATAGCTAACTTTTCTTTCTACTTTTACTTCATTAAACTGTTATGATAACTTTATGTAGTCTGATATTACAGTAAAGTTATAAAAATAATATATTTTCGTTGTGATCGTAAAATCTATGTAACGAAAGTTAGAGAAGAATAACATAAATTTGATTGATAGTATTTACTTGAATATTGAATTGAATTATATATTAAAACTACACAATATTTGCTGAATTGGTTACACAACGATGTTTAACTACTACATCAACTACGTATTTTAACTAGGCAATAGAGTTTTTATATCTTATATAGTTGATTTAAGAAAATAATAAATGATATTAAACTGAATTCTAATGATCTAATGGAAATATAAGAATTTGTTATAAATAAATATATAATTGGCATATTTTTAATAATCATTCTTTTTATCATTAATCAACACTTATAAAAATGGATAAAACTAAACAACGTATGAAAATTTAAAAATACTAGCAGTATTACTTTTGTATATTACATATCTCTTTGGAATTATTTATAAATATTGCATCTATTATATTTTTTAGGACAGAGTAATAATAAAAATGGATTGTCCTGGATTTATAGAAAGAAAGCAAAATTAAGACGGGCTAAAAATATAACACAAAATGAACATGCTGATACAAAATTAAATGATTCTGCGACAAGGATTGTTGTTCGCAATCTTCCATTTAAGGTATGAAATTATAATAATTTTATCTACATGATGATTTTTTATTTAATATAAATATAAATTATATTGACTTCATATGATTTTTATATTAATAGATAAAAGAAGAGGATATTAAGTGTTTGTATGAAAAATATGGAGAAATAAAAGAAATAATTCTTCCTTGCCAATCAAATCTATCACTTATCGGATATGCATTTATAGAATTTAAACGAATGCAAGATGCATCCAAAGCTATATTTAATACAAATAAAAAAGAATTCTTTGGTAATAGATAATGTTCTCTTGTTTTTTTTATTTTTATGTTCTTTTATCTTATATTTGAGATAATTTTTTATATTGCAGGTAGAATAATTACTAGTGGATGGGTTGTTGCAAACTCTAAACTTTATAAGAAGATGAAAAATATCTCTGAGATAAATAATAAAAATAAATCTTCTGTTCCCTCTTCCAAAAAACAAAATACAGATGTAGAAAAGGGATATAAATCATTAACTTTACAAGAGAATGATATTCCAAAACATAAAAAAAGAATTAATTGTCATATATGAATTGATACTATTATGTATTATTATCTTTTTGTTAAATCAAATGTAGTTCTACATTTAAATAATTATTATTTAAGAGAAATACATTAAAAAAAAATTTTTTTCATGGTACATTAATATATCATATATATCTTCATTATTGATAAAAACAATGATACATTTTGATATTAAATAAATAAGAAGCATTTTAATAATTTTAAAAGTGTATTAAGGCTATTTTCCATATTATACGTAATTTTTAAGAAACCTTTTACATGTGAATAGAATTTTAGACATTGTAGCCAATGTCTAAAATTAGTTTTAATATCAATCATACCAATATAACGAACTTGAATAAACTCATGTAAGATGGAGGTATAAACTTTAGTATGCGCGTGAAGTTTAAAAATTCTGATGTAATACTTTATTTTATCTCAAACGGTATAGTTAATTTTTTTTTTACGTATAATACAGTAAATATGAAAATATATAAATTTAATCGACAATAAATCTGAGACAATATTTGAATATTAGTTGATTATTAAATATAAATGTTTATATTTTCTAACCTCATGTTTGTTTCCTAATCAAATTGATTAAAGGTTATGGGAAATAATAGTAATAATAAAATAAATATAAGTTTATTTCGTATACTTATTAAAGCTATTAATTTAGAAAGAAAATAAAAACCAGGTAAAATCTACATCTCGAGTATAAAATCTACATCTCTCTGATATCTTATATAAAAATAGATATCAGTAATATTAAAACTTTCTTTTATATATTTGATAGCATGGATAGGGGTTTTAAACAAATATTATGGATGACATGGACTTTGCGAAATCGAACTTTATTCTTAAATTATACAATACGAAGTAGAATTACTCGAACTACTTTGCAGAATTATTGGAACTCTTCTAAAGGTAATTAATGATATCATAATACATTCTTATATATATTATTTCTTGATGTTTATTTTTTTAATGTAACTTTTCAACTTTCTTTGAATATTTAGATATTTATAGGTCAGTAAAACTAGAGCCAATAAAAAAAATAATACTAGAATCATATACACTTTCTTCAGTAAATGCTACACATATTTTAGATTGTATTAATAATCAATGTTCAGATATGGACTTGAAAGATATGTTGGATATATTAACAATACTAACTAAAATAGTCAATGAAGATGGAAAACAATTTAATTTAAGAAATCATAAAGGATTTAAAATTTTGTGTGAAAAATTACAAAAACAAATAAGAAATATGAACGTATCTGATGTTGTACAAGTAATAAAATTACTGAATTTTCTTGATATACCAGCCTCTACAATGTTAATGCAAAATCTCCTGCAAATTATAAGAAATTCTATAAATGAATTAGACATACATCAAATACATTTGTTGTTAATTATATTAAAAAAAATGGAAGATACCCCATTATCATCTGCTCTACTAATAGCATTACCTATACTAATTCCAAATATTTTATCAACAAAGCTTGATTATTTAAATTTGAAAGAATTGTCTTTAGCCTTGTTGTATATAAAATATGTAGAAAGAAGAGATTTAACTAATAAAATCTATAAAAGTATAGAATCATTACTGATGTATGATTCTAGAAATGTTTCAGTGTCTACTCTTAAATATATATTTATTTCTTTATGCACATTATCAAATAAAACAAAATTCGTAAGTGATCATTTCAAGACAATGGAAATAATACGTCAAGCTCTGTTTCAAAAAATAAATAAATTGACACCAACAGATATACTAGAATGTATAATTGAAATATGTAAAAATGTAATAGAAGGGTAAATACCAAATTTCAAAATTCATATTATAAAATACAAAAACTATTTTTGTTTAATAATATTTATATTAATATTTTGTTGTACAGGAGAATGATACCTTATAGTTATAATACTACTTTCATCAATGAATTATTGAATGTTGCAATAACTAAAAATATGGATCCCAAAATTTGTTTTGATATTGCAAACTTTTTGAATAATATATCTTATATTTATATACCATTCATAGAATTTATGATAAATGAACATGTAAAAGAAGATGTTATGAAGCAAATTCGTTCACATAACTTGAAAACAATTTTACGTACATTGTCTAATGCTGAATATCAGTCAGTACCTTGGTTTGTCCTAGAAAATAAATTTTTAGATGAAACATTTATAAAAAAATGCTCAATTCAAACACTACTCAAATATGCACTTGATTTAGCAGCATTAAATAGATATTATCCGAAAATGTTGTCAACAATTTTTACTAATATAGATAAAAAAATATTAATTTCGTTTACTGATCTAGATTTTAAAAGATTGTTGCTTTTGTATCAAAGTGTAAAAACATTATATCCAGATTATCTGGGTCCTTGGTTTGATAAAGATGAGTTTTATATGTATCATATATCTGAAAAAGTCAGTAACGAATTAAGAGAAACTCTAGAAAGAGCAATGGGAGGTCCTCAATATGTGTTAAGCTATTTGAAAACAAAAATAGGACATAATATTAGTAAGTATTATATTTTCTTTTGTAACTAAATGTTACAAAAAATAAATGAGTAGATATTAAATAAATAAAAGAAGAAATTAATTAATTAAATAATAACGTTTACATTATTTTAGATCATGCTATAATTATGAGAAAAGGCGGATTTCCCATTGCATTTAATACGTATAATTCTGATATTCTTGCAAAATATACTCATTATGTTGAAGAATTGCAGTGTACACAAGAAAATTTTGTGTAAGTATTTTTTATTAATATTTTCTATTTTTAATAAAATATTTGTGCATCCCTTTTTCTCTTGTTTTATCAAGAAAATTTTTGTTATATCTATCCAAATATTTACTTTTGCAGTATACTTATAGTTGAATTCCCTTCCGTTGCATATTCAATTAATACTCAAAAATTATTGGGTGTACGGAACTTACAAATAAAAACTATAGAAAAATGGACTGGACATAGATGTGTTTCAATAAATATGAAAGTTTGGTTTAATCTACCATCACATGAAAGAGTTACACATATTATGCAAAAAATAAAAGATAAATATCCTGAAATTATGGAAACAACGTAATAATAATAATGATTTCAAAAGCAAATTAAAAATGTTTTAATTAAAAATATAATTCATATGTCACAATTTGATTTTCCCTGACAATTAGTATTTCACATAATTATAGTAGATTATATAACAGAAAAAAAAAACGGATAATTATAAACTAAATATTTATTACAATTAATGTAAAAACTATTTTTTTAACTCTTAGTGAATTTTATAATTAAGATCTTATTTGTATATACGACGGTATTGTATTATGTTAGTATTGAAACAAAGAATTAATATATTGATACAAATGAAGGAAGTTTGGTAATTAGCATTAAATATATGATATATAAAGTTACTGCTAATAATATTTAAGATAAAACCTATATATCGATATATTGTTTAACATATAAATATGAACTTGGCAAAATTTTCTTATATACATTGGACAAGATTAAAACAAAATAATAAATTTAATCATATGTTGTATAAGATAAAAGATTTTAATGAGAAGTAGTAATACAAAATTTACTTTTTTCTCTTCTTGAAAATATATATTCTTTAGAACCATTACTATATATAATATATATAAATTTCATTGGAGTATATATGCCCCATGAGTTCACTTTTATTTACATATAATTAAAAGTATGAAAGTAACAATGTAACAATCCACAACATTGTTCTAGTAAAAACTATTTTTTTATTTATTCAAGTATTTCTGAAGACTAATTTTATTCTGAATAATAAAGAGAAAGAATTGTGTATATAAAGGACATAATAACAATTAAGCATAAATATTGGTGCTGCAATAGTTTTTTACTTTTTAATATTTCATTTTTTCTGTATAACTATTACAACAAAGTATTTTATTAGATGTAAATATTGAGTAAATTTATAAATATCAGATTATTAAAGTAAAAATAGATATACCATATAGTAGCACCAATATCTAAACCTTGTGAAGCACCAACTAGCACCACCATATAAAACAACTTTGATATTGTTCATCTTTAAATCACGCATTTAGACCAAATAACTTCAAAGCATTGAAAGCAGTAGCCAAAGCAACTTCTTCTGGAGTTGTTTGCATAAATGCTGCTACCATTTCAACTATAGCTGGCAAGGCACATGGTTCATTACGTTGAAAAGTACAATAACGATGAAGAAAAGTCATGGATCGTTCAGTTAAAGCATCCTTAACACGTACAGGTAATTTACTAGCTCTTGTATTAGGATACATAAATGGAGCATCAGTTTCAACTAATATTTTATCTAATGGTGCCTGACCTGCTTCTAACAACTGTCTTATACCGCTATCTGACTTATCTTTACATAAGTAGCCTGTTATTCCTAAATAAAATCCTTGATCCAAGTAAATTTGTGCTTCCTCTGCTGTTCCAATAAAAGAATGAATTAAAACTGGTGGTAAGCGGTTCTTATAATGACTAAGAACTTCCAATACATCTGTCTGTGCTGCTCTTTCGTGTATTATAAGTGGTTTATTTAATTGACATGCCAGCTCTACTTGCTTATGAAAGACAGTACGTTGCGTCTCAGGATCAGAAAAATCACGATTATAATCTAAACCACATTCTCCAATCGCAACACATTCTGGATTTGTAGCTATGCTTTCAAGTTCTTGTAAAGTATCTGGATTTTCCCATGATTTTGCATCATGCGGATGTACACCAGCAGTTGAGTAAAGCGTACCAGGATATATTCTTGTCAGTCTTAAAGCCTCTTTACTAGAACGAATACTTGCACCTGTAACCATGATCTTCTGGACTCCTGCATCTTTAGCTCTTTGTATTACACTATCTAAATCTCGACTATATTTCTTATTTGTAAGATTGGCACCAACATCAACAATGATATAGTTTTCGTAACATCGAGTCATAGCTGAGGAAATAGCATTTTCCTCTGAATTTGAACTAGCAGCATTTTCTGCCATTGCTTATTTAATTAAAAATGCCTGAAACAATTTAAAGAAATATTCGCACAGTAATCAGTAGTGGTAATAAAACTAGGTCTATCTTCAACTACGTTACATCATTATGTTGATAAAATAAACACAAATATTCTTAACCTATAATAAAGCACACATCTCTCTTTCGAAGTAATAGAAAAAATATGAAATTTGCAAATATTTCTTATAAAATAATATAATATTTCTAAATTACTCGGAATTATTTTTAACAACTGGAGTAAAACTTGTATATCATACTTCGGCAATGCTAATGAAATCTCACATAACTACTTCTTTATAACTGTTTAATTAATACTGATAATAATATATTTTGTCATAAAACGAGTGAATTTTCATTACACGAACCTTTTTGTTTTTTTTTAATTATAAAATAACTAAGTGAACGAAACTGCCAGTATCAATTACAATATGTTCACTTCGACATTATTGATATCACAAAACTTAGAAGACGTTACATTTTGAAGAGGTTAGTAATGATTAATGCTATTGATACAATTACTTCATATATTATGTTTCTACTGAGATGTTTTACTAATAACTCAAATTACAATGTTTAATTTTATTCCTATGATAATACAATCATTATTATATAAAAACTATTTGAAATTTTGAAATATAAAATTTAAATTTTCTCGTAGTTCTAATCAAGCTATATATGTTTTTATCTTATAGGATAGTTTTTGCTCTTACATCGTGCAGTAGTGTTATTATTGTGTGTGCGATATAACACAAATTAGAAGTACTTTATAATTGTATCAATCAATTTAATTAATTTTTATGTATACATCATGATGTGTATATAATATAACTTTATATATAGTAATTTATAAAATTTATAATATATAATAACTATAAGAAAGAAAAAGAAAGTTTTTTAAAATGTTTAATCTTATTAAATATTTTTATTATGAATTAAACATTATTTTTTTATTGCATGTATACATTATCTAATATAAAAATTATTTAACTAATATATTTTATTATTGTAGAACAGGCCAGCAGCAAAAATGAAACGGCGTTCAAAAGTACAAAAACTAGCACGTGCTAAATGCATTATAAATAAAGTTAATTCCATGAAAGATCCATTTGAAATGCTTGAAATGTATCATACATACGTAGGAAAAAATGAATATATTGTAAATTTAAATTGTGTTAAAGCTAAAGAGGCATCATCTGAATGTCGGCTTTGGATATTTGATATTATGGAAAGAAATATGAAAAATTTGTATGAACAATCTAGTTGGGGATGGGATGCAATTGCTAAACAAAAAGAATTAACAGAATCAACAGCTTGGTATTTGATAGCATCTAATAATAACAAATTTATAGGATTTTCTCATTTTCGTTTTGATATAGATTACAAAGTTGAAGTGCTATATTGGTAAGTATATAAACATATAAATTATTATTATAGTATAAGGGACAAAAATGTATTAAAAATATTATATTTATCTATTAAGTTATGAATTACAATTAGAAGAATCAGCAAGAGGTAAAGGCCTTGGTCGTTTTATGATGCAAGCTCTTGAATCTATGGCATCAAAATATAAAATGCAAAAAGTAGTATTAACAGTATTAAAAAATAATCTACCAGCATTACAGTTCTTCTACACACTTGGGTAATAAGATATTTTTCGTATTTTAACTATATATTACTTATTTTATTTATTATTTATCAAGTCTTCTATAAATAAAATACAAAGAAAAGATATGAACTAAAATCACAAATATTATTTTAGATATAGCTTACAATATAAGGCTTGAGGTAGACTTAAGCTTATTAAATTATACAATTATATTATATTAAAAATAACAATTATTCAATTATGTAATCTATTTCTTAAATTAAGTTAAAGTCTATATTTAATGCTGAGTACAAAATAATTGTACTTTGAAAAAGCTTGTTTTAAGTATAATTGTACAGAAATTTCATTAATTAATTTAATGTCTATTAATTATAAATATCTATATATACTTTTACTCAAAGATATATTAGCCTTATCATTAAAATTTTCTTTCTTATTAGATAAGTTTATATGATAAGCATGTGAGTTTATAAAAAATTGTTGATATATTTCTTCAATTATTCTTTTGTAGTTTTAAACTGGACAACACTAGCCCACTGGAGTCAGAGAAGAAAGATTATATTATTTTAAGTAAACAGGTTTTAATTCCTGTCACGTGAAAACATTTTCTACAATAAATATGCTTTCATTTTAATATTGTGTTTTATGAAATAGAATAGACAATATTTCATTCGGACACAAAGTAACAATCGATGATTTAAGAAATGAGCCAACATCATAAAATGTAAGAGGAGCTTTACTGACTGTCATATCTTTCAAATAATTTAGAAATGATACATCGATTTTTCCCGAATTGGAGATATTGAATTGTTGCAAATAATCCTCTGATCCCCAACAAACATCTAATGCTGTTCGATGTAAAACCATACCAATACCTTTACCAGCTCCTTCAGGAATAAACAAAACTCTTAAACTAATAACGTTTAAGTTTATGGGAAGATCATAACGTAGTGGAGTAAAGTGTGCTTGCAAATTATATGGCAATGTATTATGAGGATGTATTGCTATTACTGGATATAATAGTTCTTCTGAAGCTAAGTGTGCAGCCACAGATAACAGACCTGCAGGATGACTAGTAGATGATGCAGGACAATTCAATCTCTTCTTTTCAAGTACTAATGTAAATAAGTGATTAGTTACTAAATTATCTGTTACTCCTTGACCTAATCCTCTGTTATCATCATGAAGCAGTCTTCGATCTTGCATAATCTGCAGCGTAATATCAAGAATTAGCATTCATATTAAATTATTTTACTACAATATATTTTAACCATTTACGGGTCATACTTATTCTTATAGAGAAATTTTGTTTATATTCTCTTATAGATTTTTATAATTTATTTACACACATATATTATACACATAATCTAATAATTTATAATAAATATAAATTACCTCTATTTGTCCTGATGCCATAGAAGCTACCCCTAATGGTTGTGCTGTTATAACTGTTAATCTTTTATGTTTATCTTCAATATATGCATTTGCAGCCATTGGATAATAATTTGCTTGTGTAGGTAATTTAGGAAATCTCTGGCGTCTAATTATCTAAAATCATTAAGGTTTTATATATATATATATATATATATATATATATATATATAATTCATTATTAAAAATATAAAAATATTTAAGATATCCTTTTAAATACTTACACCAAGACCATTTAAATCAGTAAAAAACTGATCTCCAGACATTATATCGGTGTTTAATCTCATTGCAAGTTCATAATTTTGTGTTTCTGTTATATCAACTTCATTCAGTATATGTAATCCGACGCCATCATTACCAGGTGAATTATATAGTATGCAAGTATGACGTACATATGGTAGTTCTACAAAAACTTTTGATAAAATAGGACCTGTTACTAAATGAATAATGTGCTTATTATCCATAAATATCAAATCTGGATCTGGCTTATCCGGCAAAAATAAATAGGCACCACTTTTATCTTTACCAGAACCTCTAGTGCCATATTTAACAAACTCTAAGTGAACAGGAAATGTAACATTGTCAACTCTTAAAGCTTTTAAGAAACCAGATTTTCCAAATGACGCAGATAGTTCAATCTTTTGAGATATAGAAAATTCTTGTGCAAGAGGTTGTACTTGCATATGAGAAAAACCAGGCACTGTTGAAACTGGTATATCAGTATTGAAAATTGTGACATTTGCTACATAAACATCTCTGTAAAATTATAGATTAACAAAGTATTTTAAACCACTTTCTCTCATGATTTTATTTTTCACATGCATTTTCTACTTACGGAGGAAATGTTTGCTGACGAAGAGCATGTATTATATATGTAGTAAGTCCAAATCCTGGTACAGTTACTAGAAAAGATAGTTCATATCTGGCAGCCGATAGAGCAGCAGGTCCAACCCAAACTGGTGATATTTGAGATTTTACTAATTGTCCAGTATGATCAGTAACTTTAACGAAAGGTGTTGAAACGATTAAAGTTTGTATTTTTTTTCTTTGTCTTGAACAAGGATTGTATAATATAACTTTTCTTTTGGGATTTTCATCTCCAAGTATAAGTATATGTTTTTCACCAGGACTAGTATGATGTGATCTTTAATAATAAAACATAGAACTGAATTAAACTAAATTATTGGCGATTTCATTAAGTAATTATAAAAATTATAATGATTAAATTATAGTGTATGTGTAATAAGAACCTTACAACCTCTACAAACAGCAAAAGATACTAACTAGGAATAAGTATCTGTTTTCGAACCTAGTCTCATCCAATGAAAGGTAGTGGGCTTCTTGATCAATTGTTGATCCTTCAGAAGTTTTTAATAAATGCATAACAGATTGTTGCAGTACATGTGCAGTATTATTTAAGGCTAATATCATTTTTTGAGCATAATCTATAACTACATTATCTCTAGCCGTTCCGCTAACACCATCATGATGTTGAAATAAGGAGTGCCACATTCTGGCATTACTCAACCGAAGAGCTATGTTTCCTTCAGCTAAATGATAAATGCCTTTAGCCCATGCTATTGTAGTCAAGATTTCAGATGCCCTTAAAGAACCTAATAATACACGATCTAATCGTTTATGGAAAGGTCTGAAAAAATATTATCATTTAAATAGAGATAAAACACATTTTGTTAATAATATCAAGATATTATCTATAACATGATATATAATGATAATATACCTTGATGTGTAATAGCCACTCCAATAATGATCATCCCTATCAGAATAGGTAAAAAAATCTCCAGATAAAGTAGGGAAATCTTCTAAATTATGTTTATCTCTTACAGCATCAAAGTAATCACTCAATGTTCCAAATTGTATTTCAACATTTAGTTTTTGATTTTGATTTAAATAATCAAAAAGATATTGATAGTTATTGAATTGAGCATCCCATTCAGTAACATGTGTATATCTAAAGTCATCTCCCAATGGTACTAATAATACATTAGTTTTAAAAAGCTGAGACTTCTTACGGTATTGATCTAATAGCAACATAGCTCTTTCTACTATATTTGCCTTTGTTATAGCTCGTGGATTTATTTTCCATGGACATGTCAAACCAAAATTAGGAAGTCTATAAAAATCAAATTGACAACATATTTTTGGATCTGGTCCACATGTATGAGGTATATCATAACTATAAAATGGCATCATATGAGTAAACAATTCTGTTGTACCATCATTGTCCCACAACTGTCTCCATCGAAATTCTAAATTTTTTTCTTTAGCCAATTTTTTTTTAACTGAATAATGAACTCGTTGTATCAGTAAATTATTTAATCCAGCTCCTTTTAATAAATATGGCATAGTTGGAGAAAGTCCAAATGGATCAATTGCCCATCCTGAATTTGGTACATAATCTAAATTATACTTTAACCATTGATGTCCCTCTGTTAGTTGTGCAAGTTGAGCAACCCAGTGAGAGACAGATTCATCTGGCATAACCCATCCACCTGATACTATTTCCAATTGACCATCATGAATTAAGCTTCTGACTAAATCACGTGTTACCTTTGATTGTTCGTCCCACCACAGCTTAAAAAATGAAACTTCTGCCCAGATAAATTTACGTCGTTTGTCTTCTGCTAATTTTGTTACCATGTTATTTAATATATTCCTTGTTTGAGAAGTATAATATTTTTCAAATGTATTCAACCATCCTGGATCATTATGTGAATGTGGAATAACAAAGACTTTCAGTTTTCTATTACGATGCCATTGTTCTTTATTATATTTGATATTCCATCCTTGTTTCCAAACTCCACCATCTGGATTATCAAAGTCCAATATTCTATATAAATCTAACATTTGAATATCAACTTCTGGTGTTCGATTTATATTAAAATTGCATTTAGATAATTTTTCTATATGATTTTGGATTGGACCTGATTGTTCATGATTATTTAATGGTTTTATTACTGGTACTAAGTTTTGTTTCATTTTTGCTGCTTCTTGAAGAGCATTCATAGCTTCATGATGTTTATTAAAATCTTTTTCTAATTTTGCTAATCTACTTTCAAAATGTAGCCATTGATTCTAAAAGAAGTAAATATATAAATCCTATATAAATTTATATTTTGTACAATATATGATAATTATATATATTAGCTTAATAAAAAAGAAATTTGTATAAATTTACATCTTGCATAGATAGTTTGGTATCCTGTCCAGGAGGAAAAAATGTTAAATCCATCATTAAATATGTCATTAGACAGCAAGCAAGAATTAATCCTGCTCCAAGAATGGCAAAAGTTTTCCTTGTCTTCATATTATATTTTTCTAATGATAAATTCACATTGAATAACTTATCTTTGACAGATTTTTAAATTAACCTTTTTTAGGTGGTATAATAAATTTCACTTAAAATATTTTTGTAAATTAATATATAAAATTAAGTACCATACACACATAAACTCACTAATAATACGAATAATAAAAAGTGGAATACTTATTTAAAATGCTTTGTTATATGCTATGTATTTGAAGTATCTACTGTTTACCATTGCGTCTCACTGCATGAAATACGTACATACATGTGTACTACCATATGGTATATATGTAACATTCACATTGCAGTAGTTATAAATATAAATTTAATAACATTTTATCACACATATATTTTTTTTGTAAAGCAATATTTTTGTTGAGATTGTAAAAAAAAAATATTAATTACGTAATTCTACATAGTTGTAAAGTATGTATATGTGTGTGTATTAATTTTTTATTTTATATCATTTAAAAAAGTATAAGGATTTCTTTTTAGCAATCTTAGAGATAAACAACAGCATGATTTTTATCATTTTCCTTACAGAAATATGTCCAATTTATTTTCTTAAAATAACTAGTTCATTCAGCCAATCATGATAACAAATAAAATTACCCTAAGTATTATGATCCATTTTGATTTAAACTTTAATTGTTTAAATAGAAATCTTTAGTTAGATCTTTAATATTTTTATATACTGAATCCGATTTTCATTGAATTAGTAATAACGTTATAATATAAAAACGAAGGAAAAGATTTTCTATATTTGTCAGACATATTGTATATTTCGTTACATATATAACATTATTAATAGTTTTAATTTTTTTGTAATTTATATAGTGGCAGCTTTGTCATATCAAGACATATCTTTACCAACCTAAAATATTAAGTATGGCTCCTACCATGAAAAACATGACTTGATGAAAATGAATAGGAATAAGCAAGTTGTAATTGACACAATATCGTGATACTGTATTGTATTGTGTGCTCTTTCAGAGAGTAGTTCTGTGATTAATCTTTACATCTTTTCAATTAAGGAATAAGAAATTCGCAATAATAGACAAAGAGTATATTTATTATATATATGATTCAAAGATGAATTCCGATACAAATATCACAAATCATAAATATCAAAAAGAACTTATTTACAATAAATTACTACCATATGCAAAAGATTTAGAAAATGAATCTCAAGTATTGTTATCTGAAATTAAAGGAAATTTAGGACGAGCTATTATGTACCGTGAAATGCAACCAGGATGTAGTTTTTGGACCACCAGATTATGCAAGTAAGGTTTACAATAGAAAATATAGTATATTTTACTTTTCTTCTTTGTAAATTATCGTTGAAAAGTTCATGTGCCCTAACACATGTTTTTAAATATACATATATCATATTATATCTATAATATATTTTATCATACGGTAAAAGAGATATAACATATTTAACATTACCGAATCATATTATAAATTTAATTTATTAACATTTTATATGTTATTTTTATCTATTCTTATTAGCAGTTGGTCTCTTTATATTAACATTAATCTAAAAAAATATATATATTTTTGTTTAGATATATAAAGATATATGGTATGAAGTTCAGCAAAGAAGATCATATATACTTTATTAAATTAATGTATGAACTAATCATTATACCAAATCTTGATCCATTCTTAATCAACAAATTTGGGTCTACTTTAATTTTATTGTTAAAGTAAGTCTTCCTATAATTAGAGTTAGTTAAAAAAATTGAGGAATTACTTAATAATTTAATTATTATTTATCACATGGATGATCTTTTTCTAGAAAGAAAGAATTACTTTCTCCAAATGATTTAGAACTTCCATGGAGACCTTTGTATGAGTTAAATCAAAGAGTACGAATGAGCGCAGAATCATCCATAGGAATGTTCCGTTACTTTCCATTTTTAGGATGCACATTAAACTCTTTAATACATTCTGCAAAAATTTATTTTCCGGTAAGATAATTCTGTTTTTTAATATAAAAACTGAACAATAATTAAATGCGTGTACTTATGATTATTTTTTGTTTAGTTAAATGCAACGCAAGAAATCTTGGATGAATTGAGGCCTATGATATGTCCATTTGATGTAGTCACTATGTCTAATACCTTTAAAACATTAGAATATTTTTTACCAGTACATTTATCTCCAGAGTATCATTCATTTGGACACGAATTATGGTTCAATGAATTTATGACGTTGTGGGAAGTCTGCCATAATGGACCACAATGGGAAAATGAAATAATGTGGTTAATGGCTAAATTAGCATTTGCAAATATTGGTTATATTAACTGGGAACCATATATACCTCTTATGTTTACCAGATTTGTGCGTTGTTTAAATTTACCTGTATCATATAAACAGACACAAAGCATCAAAAGTCATAAAATAGAAATGCTACCTATTGCTATATGGATAGTATCAGTTCTGGTAAAATACTATTTTATAGTAGATAAAAATACGAATAATTAGTGATAGTATTTTATAATAAATTTATTATTTCTCTAATATTTGCAGGGTAATAAATCCAGTGCACAAATGTATCTTGAAAAATTTCTGAAGACTATAGAAACATATTTCCATGCAGCGAATATCGGTCGATGGTCTGGAAAATTGAAAGAATTGCTTACAAAATTACCATACCGCTTTATTTTACGTGTTCATAAGTAAGTATATTAATTAAATAATAAATTAATATATAAATTTATCTGTTTTAAGGCAGTGCTTGATATAGATTGAAAACTGAAAAAGTACATTTTTTTATTAATATGCAATTGTAGAGAACGATACGCTAAGCCAACTTGGGAAACACCAATTCCTGATGAGTACAAATTAAGTGATGAAGATATTAACATTTTTGTTAAGAGTATGATGCCAGTAGCTATGACAGCAATGTTTAGCAAATTAAGTGCTAATGATACTTGTCATGCTTTACAACATCTTGCTACTATGAGACCTAGCTTAGTAATACCACAAGTTCTAGAGAGGATGTATTCTACACTAGATTCTCTTACAGAACCTCACAAACTTACAGCAGCAATGATTTGTATGGTAGCTGTAGCTAGACCCATGGTACAAGGATCTAGAAATATAAATAAAGGTAATATCATCGTGTTATTAGAATATTATTAATACTTTCTAATATATATATATATGTATGTATGTATGTGTGTATATATGTATATATATATTCTTATATATATATATCCTTTTTTTTTTGTAGGATATACATATCCAGAAGGTCCAATGCACGTACTACCTCTTCTTTTTTCTTCTCTGCCAGGCATAGATCCAAATGATATAGGAAAGTGTTTTGTTACATTTCGTCTAATTTCTGTATATGCCATTATGATACCCATTGTGGATTCGTCTAGATCACCTGCAATAGCGGACGAAGAAGAGAGATTGATTTGTGAAACAACATCGCGTTTTGAAGATTTTATTTTGCAATTCTTAGATAGGGTTTTTACCTTCATAGATTGTAGTTCATTAGAATTTGTAAGACCTGAAAATCGTGCTGGTGATGGGAAGAGTAAATTAGAAACTACAGCAGAAACGGTGTTAGAAGGAGTGTGCTCAACTTTATTACTTAAAACTAGTAATGCAATTTTTCTCAGTGCTTTACATAAGTTACGTACATTCGTGACTGAACGTATTTTAGAAACAAAAATCGCTGGCCAACTAGTAGCTGTACTTTGTCGAATTTTTGTACGAGTTAATGGTCAGGATACACTACGTGCTCTAGTACCTTTATTATCTCAAACGATATTAGACATAATTAATGAAGGAGAGGATGTCATCAAAGAAGAAAATTTAGATAATCGTTTATTATATGCAATGCTTCTACTATCTGCAGTTGCTGAAACACCAGGTCATAATTTATTACCACATATAAATACTTTCTTGAAAGTTCTTGATCAAGTGTTATTGTTAAGATCGAGAGAAGGAAGCAAGCTTGCATGTCGCATACTTAAAAATTTGCTTACGTCATTGTCCACTGTTATCTTCTGCCAATTTCGAACTGTCGAGAGGGATTACAATGATCCAGAATATCCTTACACAAGAGATTGGGGTGAAGCAATAGATATCGACTCTTTACGCATTAAGTGGTATGTTCCTGGGAAAGAAGAAATTGCAACGATTCAACAAATATTCTCCAAATATTTGCCGCAAGAAATAGAAAAATTACAAAAATACTGCCATGATTGGAATTCATTAACACGGTATGTTCCTTTTATAATTTTCGTTAGTATTTATATATTTCTTGACAACATCTAAATGCAGAAATAGAAAGCCTCTGTGCTAACAAACAATTTTACCCCATTTTCCAGAAATCAAATGCAAAATGTTTTATAAAATATAACTTCTTGAACGTCTTTTTATATATGAAGTATTTAGACTAAAACTGCCTCAACTGATAACATAAATGGATAAATGACTATAGGGAGGAGCTGCTGACCAGTCTGAATATTGTAAGCAGTATTGTTGGAGGCTGTGAGTCTGTTTTACCATTGTGGAAAGAATCTCCACTTCCTGTCGTCGAAACATCTTTAGAATGGATACCATTTACTCCAACTCTTGGTATCACAGGAGAAATCGTTATGCCTGATGGAAGTAATGTGAGACGGTATATGACAGAGATCTTGAGTAATCTACAATATGTATTACTGAAAAATGCAGAAGATGATACAAAAAGTTTATTTGTTTTGGTGCAGGTATATATATTTATTTATTATTAAATGAATAATTAAGATATAACAGATCATTTCAATATATCAATGTATTTCAATCTGTTTTAGATATGGAATAGTTTACTATTGGGAAAGATGCGTTTGTATGAAAGTTACGAAGGAAGACGTAAAAGTTTTCAAGCTGCACAGTGTATGTTGAATGATAAATTGGTGGGAAATAAAAAGCGTATAGGAGCCGTTATATTAGAACGTGTTGATATTCAGCATGAAGCACGACTTCAAGTACAGTCTTACGTATTAACGGAAACTCATAAAAATATAATGTTAGAACTTCTAGCATTAGCCACTAGCAGATATGCCGATGTACGTTCGAAAGCACAATGTATTCTTTTTTATGGGCTTCGACACTTCCCATACTCATATACATTCATTGTCCCTCGTTTAATGGATATTTTGGCAAAAGATACTGACGAACATCATGATGCTTATAAGGTAAAAAACTTTAATAATCAAGAAAAATAGTGATTTTCCACGTATTTATTCATTCTTTCCAAAAACAGGGAGTTCTATATATTTTATTTGGTCCACAACATGATCCTATTATGACCAAACGTGATTGGAATATGTTGCGATCTTTGTGGCCAAGAATTGTTCTTTCCAAGCCGTCTGAGAAACTTTCGGTGATTCGATTAAAAGAAAATTTAATTGAAACTGTAAAAAATAATTTTCCAACTTATGTCATTACACTTGAAATACCAGATAGATGTTTGATTGCTGCATCTAAATTATGGAATACTTTCCCATATCCTACTTTAATGCAACTTAATGAGAATGAAATTCAACGTGGTTTACAAAAATTGAAAGAACACTCCGAATCTAATTTAGTAGCATATCATGGACTTCTGGATGATTTATTAAATGCCATTTTAGAAGAAAATCTTCATTGGAGGCATAGATTAATGTCAATGAATTTTATAAAAAGCTTGGTTCATCCTGAACAAATATATTCACCTAAAATAGTGCGATATTTTTTAGAAGCATTGATTCATGATTCGTTAGAAGAAAGAAAAATTGCAATCCGCACAGTAATTTATATGCTTAAGCAACAAAAAAGAAAACATCCAAAGGTATTGTTAATATTTAACAAATGTATATCATATAGTAAAATTATTTGAAAGATTCATATAGGATATGTTTTGTTGTAGATAACTATTGATATAAAGGAAGAACGCGAAAAAGAATTATTATTTACAGATAAATTTAATGTTGCGATACCTGGAAAAAGGGCAGACAATGCGTGGTTGCAATATGACTACGACACACGTCCGTTGACATCAGAACAATGGAACGAACCAAGATTTGTTCATCAACCATACATTGGTTATTATATATGGCCAAAAAAATTAGAGGTTTATGCACCATCGTCAGAACAACCAAGTTTTGATCCTAAAATTCGTAAATTAACAGATCATGAGATGGAGATTGAACGTTTCTTTAACGATCCTCAGAATGTGGAAAAACTGATTAAATTCTATAGTATTGAAGAGAAAAAGGATAAGGATAAATTTAACGTTTACAAATGTCTCCTATTTAAAAGTATTTTTCGAAATCTTGGGATTATTCCTTTAAAACACTTTTTGCCACATTTGCGTAAATTAGTTACAGATAAGCAAGAAAGTAGTCAAAGATGTGCTGCAGAAATTACTGCGGGTATAATTAGAGGTGCAAAGCACTGGCCGTTTGAAATGACTTGTGAAATGTGGAATGAATTGTTACCAATTATAAGAACAGCATTAAGTAATTTAGCAGTGGAAACTGTTGTAGATTGGAGTACATGTTTTGCAACTGCCCTACAACGTAGAGATCCAAATCGACATCACTGGTTTTTAGAATGTTTGATGGAAGAGCCTCCTTTAGGAGAATCTGAATCATCTTTTGTAGAATGTGGCCGTTTGTATGCTTTACAAAGAACTCTCAGTCAACAATCATGGCGTGTTTCTCAATTAATGCAACGTTTACTTATCCGCTTAGAGAATAGATTATTAACAAATCCATTTAGAAATTTAAGGGAACGCTTAGGATCGTTATTAGTTACTGTATTTGAAGCAGATCTCAGATTTCCGAACTCCTTTGCGAATCAAGCAACGCCTCGAGCACAACATTTTATGGATAAAATAATTCCAAAATTGCAATTACTTGCTCAAGACACTATAGCATTGATTAGCAAGGAAGAAAACTCTCTAGCCTCAGACATGGCTAATGTTAATTTTAATGATTCTATCAAAAATTCTAAGTTGGATGTAAACGAACGCGAAGCAGCAATCAGATTGCTTAAGATTATTTGCAGATGGATTATAGGTAGTGTGTTTAGATCGCAATATGGAACATTACCTGGATTTTACGAATTATTCCCTATTATTTGCCAAATGGAAAATTATGAAACGGATGAAGAATTAACCAAAATTTGTTCCGAAACGTTAGCTGTACTTGCACAAACAGTTACATTACCAAGCGATATGCCAATAGCTTTAGATGCAATTGTAAAAATGTCCAAACACTTATCATGGTGGGCAAGAGCTACTTGTTTGGAATTTCTTCAAGTTTTAATCTTTTATAACATGAGCATTGTGCTAAGCAAAGATGAATGGGTTAATTGTATCAAAGAAGTTGTTTTAAATTTATTGGAAGATAACCGCTTAGAAGTACGAGAAAAAGCTGGACATGTTCTTGGCGGATTATTACATTGTGCATTCATTCCAGAACAAAAGGCTTTACTAGTACGTATGCATATAATTAAATAAAGAAATATAATGTATATTTCAATTAAAGTCATCAAAAATATCAAAAGTTATAAATGTAGTATAATTATAAAATTTCAGGAGAAATTTAAATTGAAAGCAAAAACAAAATTGCATAAAAAATGTGCAATATACAATAAAACAGAAGCAGAAAGGAATGCAAATTTGGATGCAATACGTTTGCGACATGCAGGTGTTCTAGGACTTTGTGCATTTATTCGTGCACATCCATATGATATACCAAATTATTTGCCGCCTGTTTTTGAACATCTGGGTCTTCATTTAAATGATCCTCAACCTATACCAGTTAGTATATTTGAAAAAATAAAAACAAATAATTATTGTTTTTCAAAGATACATCAATAAAATTCTAAATACATTGTTCATTTTTAGACAACTATAAGAAAAACACTTGGCGATTTTAAAAGAACACATTATGATGGATGGACCGGTGTGAATGGACATGCACAGCATTTTACAGAAGAACAATTGGCTGTGCTGCAAGATTTATCAGTACCACCTTCGCATTATGCGTGACTGAGAAATAAAGTTTAATATATTCTCTCTCTTTATATATATATATATATATATATATATATATATATGTATATATATAATATAATATAGTATAATATAATATAATATAATATAATATAATATAATATAATATAATATATATTTTCTTTTTAATATTGAAAGAAACTTTAATGAGAAAGTAAAGTTTACAATTACGGAAGTCTTACTGAAACTAATGATATAAATTATACCTTATACTTACTTAATTATAAAAAAGTGGTGTTGTGTGCTACAAAGACATGTTGTTTCTATCTGGCTTTATTTATATTTATTCAAATAAATTGATATCAGATCACATATTTTCCATTAAATCATCACAAATTACAATTCATTATGATGTTCTTATTTATATTTATATCAAGAAAATATATTTCAAATCCTTAAATAATTTTCTGTGTGGAAATAAAGATTAGTTATTATCGTTATCCGTAATTTTAGTTATTATCGTTATCAGTAACTTTAATTGTATCTTCTAATTATTATTCTTTATTATAAATTTTGATTCATTATGATATATGGTTATTTAATACATTTTTTTGAAGATATAAAAAATTTTGTATATTCATATCATATAAAATTAGATTAAAAACTATAAAAATTAAACTTTGATTTTTATTGAAAAAGTTTTATTTTGAATTTTGACGAGTGAAGCACTTTATTTCCCAATGGGTAAGTTTAAATATATCATATTTTCGATTACTTTATAATTATTTAAACTATTTGAAACATGCGTGGAATAACGTATCTAAACAATAGCATATTTATTTAAACATTTCATAACTCGAAACACGCGTTAAATACGAAACAGAATTAAATTAATATTTAAATAGCATTATATTTTTGATAATTTTAAATTTATTTAAATAATATAAAAGTACGCGGAGTTAAATAAACTAATATTTATACAATAGTAAATTCAGTTAAAGCTGTTCATCACCTTTCGCTCGAAGCGTATGTGGCTTCAGTAATAGATATAAACAAAATATGAAAAACAAATCAAGCGGGGATCGTTATCTCCATCACGCATCTATCCTATCGGTATATAAGCTTTTGGTTATACTTCTCTCATTCGTACATAATAATTGTTTTCGCGTAGGTAGGATAAATAGATTAGCGACTGTGAACTCGCACTTTTCAGTCTTTCACATGTGTATCTTTTTTCTTGGCAACGTTCGTCTCGCAATGATTCGTTCTAAATAATACATCGGTACGCATTTGTTCACGATATATACACATTTTTAATTTTTATCTGTCAAATATCAACGCAAAACGTTGTTTATACAAAAGATATTTATTTTTTCGATTTCTTTTTGTCATAATAAATATTATATCAAGAAGAATTGATCAACATAAAAAGTATCTGCTTTTATTATTATTATTATTATTATTATCATTATTATTATCATTATCATCATCATTATCATCATCATCATCATCATCATCACCATCATCATCATCATCATCATCATCATCATCATCATCATCATTACTACTACTACTACTACTACTACTACTACTACTACTACTACTACTACTACTACTACTACTATTATTATTATTATTATTATTATTATTATTATTAAACATTAGCTAACATCGTTCCTTCCTATGAACAATTACATTTATAAGAAAATTTTTTCATCAAAAATATATTCTTTATTTACTATGATTCAATGAAATGTCAATCATTGAACTTTTTGAAATTGTCAGGTGTTATCTAAAACGTTGTGCTTTAATATTTAGAGTTTTTTCTTACAATTCATCGGCGGTGACATAATGCTTTGGTATAGCTCGAATTTAAAAAACAGAAGAAAAATGCATATCTATGTATCTTATGCGTAAAAAACGCATATTAAATTACATAATAACGATCAGACTCAGCGGAATTATACCATCTAAGATTATCAACGGCTTCTAGAACTTTTGTAATGCTTTTTGGGAATATTACAAATCTACGTGCTGGATTTAAAGACAAGGTATTTTCTTTTCAAACATCGTCCTTGTTTTTAAGTGATTCGTAAAAATTTATACCGTGTTCATTATGTAATCGAGATTAAAGGGGAAGATGAAGAAGACAAAATTTATAATGGCGTTGAGAAGACTAATA
Organism: Vespula pensylvanica; assembly: GCF_014466175.1. Taxonomy (NCBI): domain Eukaryota; kingdom Metazoa; phylum Arthropoda; class Insecta; order Hymenoptera; family Vespidae; genus Vespula; species Vespula pensylvanica. The sequence continues at coordinate 2,610,351 of NC_057708.1, read as the reverse complement.
TATCGCTGTTTTACAATGATTTATTCGAATGATAGAACAAGGTAACAAAATATTTTTTTCAGAATTATCCAAAGGTGAGCAATTTTAGCTAGAAGATATAATCAATTGAAGTCAGAAAAGTTATCGAAGGGCCATCGATAAACGCAAAACGTAGATCATAGTGGAATTTTTTCTTAAACAAACGAATATTTCTTCGAGCAAAAGAATATTTCATCAATGAATTTTCTTAGAGTCCGTTTTTTATATTCTCAAAAAAAGTCGACGTAGATTTCTTCAAGAAGAGAAAATAAAAATTAATTATAATGCTGATAGTGTTCTGAGATATCGAACTAATGATAATTTGGATAGCACCTATTTAGAAAATTATAGATACGATAACAGTATTTATTTCTATTTATATTTTATTTAGTTATTATTATTTTAACAGATGAAATTAGGAATGATAAGAAAAATCTTAGAGAGATTAACGATGATTCTAAAAAAGAAAATTTGTTGATCGATGCTGGAGTAGAAGAAGAAGAAAAAAAAATAAAGTAGAAGTTGAAGATGAGGGTAAAGATTATGAGCCCACGTTCGTTTATGATTCAATCGACGATAGATTTTATTTCGACAATGATGATTTCATAGATAAATTAAATTCTATTTGAAACGATATTGATAACTGGCCGATCATTGATTTAGCAAATCTCGATTTGAATTCGAAAATACTTAACACGATGTATCATAAGAATGAAGTTAAATAGATGATCGAGACCAATAATAATAATATAAAAATAACAGAAACTAATATTGAGAATAAAAATGATTATGAGAGTGGAAGATTTACTCATGAATTGAAAAATGAGTTTAGAAAGAATTAAAATAAAACTAAGGGAGGCTTAATTTTCAAAATGATAAATCTGCGGGCACGATCAAAAGATTTATTGTTTGTCAAGATAATAATGTTACCCCTGGAATACTTTTAAATTATATCAGAAATGTTAATTCCACATTTACATCACCGTGTCATCGTTATTCCATCGATTTAAAATAAGTAATTATTGAATATAATTAAAAATAGTATAGAAATTATGAATTCTATGTTTCAAATTATTCGTTATAATATTTACGACATGTACTTATAAAATATTCATAATCTTTAATGTTTTTCAGAATCAGAATGAATTAATTAGCAGTGTAGCGCGAACTTTCTTGTTAATAATTTTTACTAGGGATTAAATTCAATTAATGGAAGAAAATCCATATCGTTAAGTATTTTCATATTATCCATTTTATTATTACCTTTCTTCTTCTACGAGTGCGCTTGTGCGCGTATGTATGTGTCAATTAAATGGACGACAATACGTGTGCAAGCATGTGTATGTGTGTGTGTACTATTCTTAAGTATAACTTAGACTTACAAAAAGAAATATTAAAGCTGTTCATCACCACTGGTTTTATAATGATTTATGCTATCAAGAAGAACATGTGTAATTATTGACCATCGTTTTAAAAACGAAGACTTAATCTATGATTTTACTTTCTCGAATTTTTAAGAAAACCTTTTTATTAGTGCATAAACTTTTGGAAAAAATATCAATCAAAAAAGATCACAAAATCATTAACATGATTTTTTTCTAAGAGAATAACGCTTCTTCAAAAATTCGAAAAAGTAGTATCTTAGATTAAATCTTCATCTTTAAAATGACACTTTGTTCATAAAAATTGGTCAAGAATTAGCCATCTTCTTCTTGATAACGTAAACGATTATAAAATCAAGGTTGATGGACAGTAGCTTAAACAATAAACGGTTCAGAACACCTATTAAACGTAAAATAATTTTTATTTATTTCCTGTTAGACTTAAATTTTAAAATGGGGGTTGTTGGCTATGTGTAATGTCAACAGAAATAAACTTTCGATTAACTTTGACGGTTATTGGATTAGTTTTCCTTTGCATTCCAAGGAGTAAACATTGAAGATCTCTCAAGATGTCTTTCCTGCAAATATCAACGAAGATTTAAAGTAAGTATATTTCTATCTTACACATTTCTTGAATAATTTATACAATTTCTTATTATAACAAACTGGTACCGATTATTTTGTTTGTATTGCGATATAATCGAATATTGTTAAAATAAAATATCGCGAAGTAGAAGTAGTGTTTGTTTGTCTGCGATTTAAACAACAAATGTTTTTTTATCGACTGTTTGCAATGCAATCCTTAGAGTCAATATTTGTTCGCACTTTTTTTGCTTTTTTAATATTCTCACAGACTGTCTTTATAAAAGAAAATAGAGTTTTACAAAGTAAATTCAGTGACCGTCCGTTAATAAATAACTACCGCAAATTAGTCAATGCATCATTGAAAAAAATCTCAATAAATTTCGACGTCGACCTACCTTATTTTCAACCAACTACGAATCATCCACCTTCAATTTCAACCTAAATCGTGGATGTGTTTTGAAGTCATCGCAGAACTTCTTAAGTAGTAAGTGAATATTTAAGTTTCTCCGATCACTCAATCATGTCGAAGATGAAAGATTCGAATCGGCACAAGTAATGATTAGTTGTAATTAATTAATAAAAGAGCATTGAGTGACCACGAGTTTTTGAATTTGAAGATTTACTCGTGAATTATGAATCTTATTTTTTGATTTATTTATTGATTGATTTATTTAATCAAGATAAGATCTTCTTGTTCAAACGCATTTGTAATTGTTTTAAATTCTGAGTATTTTAATGTATTTTTAAATATTCTTCTCGCGTGGAAATAGTAAAGAATCGATATTCATAAGTTCTAATAAAAAATGAACAAGAAGATATTTGCGATGGATAATTTGTGGATTATAAGCGAAACTCCGCATGATTTTCTTATAATAATTAATATACTTGCTTGCAAGAAAATGCGTCTAAAAGTTCTCCATTAAAATCATAGCTACGAAACGTATAAAATATGACAATTATGGGGATCACTAAAAATGTATTGAACCAACGTGCATAAGAAATTGAAACTGATTATTTAATATTTTGCATTTTTATTATTAAAGTCATTTTTTCTTTTTCTTAAAGTTAAACTAAATTCATACTTTTATTTTTTAAAAGTAGTATATCTCTTATGTCTATTAAGTTTAAAGTTAGACTCACGAAACATCTAAGATATGGCAATTATGGGGATTATTAAAAATGCACTAAATAAAGATACACATGAAGCTCGAACAAGCACAATGAGATGTATCAAGTTCTTCAAGTTTCGTCACGCATTACTAAAATAATATTTCTTTAGACAAGTATTCAAAATTTTTTATTTTTTCTTTATTTTTCTAAAATTAAATTAAATTAAGTTCAAAATTTTATTTTTCATATAAGTAATGTACATATATATTATACATATTCTTTTTCTTTTCCTTATTTTTTTTCAACTAGTTCCAAATAGTGAAAACTTGAAAAGAAATAGTTAATAAATAAGACTGTTTTATTAACATTTAAACAATGTATGAACTATGATTAATTAATATTTAAATAATAAGACATTCTTAACAACATTATAAAGATCGTAAGAAACGATTAATATAAAATAAATTTAATTTTCTTTTTTGACGAACATAAACTAACATTTTATAATTATATTTAACGAATTAATTATAATTATATTAATCAATTATAATTAACTACTATTTAAACGTTACAACATTTTTAGTAACATTACAAAGATCAAATACATATACTATCATATACTACCGATTAATATATATTATCGATTTAAAATTGATCGTGTTAAATACAGATCGGTTTAGATTTTTGTACGAGAGGTCATAAATGGATTTTCAAATGCAGTAACTTCCCCATGGTGAGATCTGAGCCGATATATTTTACATTGTTAATCGGACTTCAATAGATAAATAGATTGGATTGAAAAATTTTAAAATAATTTCTTAAAGAAATACACGGACAATTTTTTTATCGCACTTATGTTCGCCATCACAGCTACATGTTTCCTATTTATTTTTATTAATTATTGTTTATTATTATATATGGATGGGACCCATGAATGAAGCTCATGAATGTGGGTCTTTGGACGGGCTGCTATCTCAGTATCGTATAAAGCCTTCGTGTGAAACCCTTGAGAATAGCCGTTGTGGGCCTTTGGGCGGATTTCCTTTTTTCAGTAGTACGCAAAAATCAAACTCGTCTTTGATACTCTGATTTTGCTCGAATGGAACGATCTTCCAGTTGTCCATCCCTAGTTTTGAATTTCATGATTTTCACGCTCGCAATCGTGGCTTTTTTTCTTCTTTTTCTCTTCTTTTCTTTTCTTCTCTTTTTCTTCTTCTTTTTTTTTCTTCTTTTCTTCTCTTCTTCTTTTATCCTTTTTTTATTCTAGACTAGATCATCATGGGATCAATCATCGAAGTATGGATTGCTGGTGGAATGAATGGTCGGCGATATTTCGGTATATCGATGAAAATCCGATATATCATCTAGGAGATCGATTAGTCATTGTATGATTAAATTTTCATATGGAAACTTATCTCCGCATTATATGTAGAGAAACTGTCTCCTTTCTTTCGTACTGGTAGAATAGAAAGAACACTCACGCGTGTATCAGCAGGTACAGGCATGAGTGTTCGCGGACATGATTAAGTTCTATCGTGGACTTCGTTTTATTGTACGAAAATCGGAAAGTACGGACGATCGTATTTAATAGTATGGTTATTGAAGCTTCTGATATTGTGACGATCCTTCTATTCGTAAGCAAAGAGTGGATCTCCTCCAGTTAGCATTGAGAGCCAAAATTCTCGAAAAATGGCACATAAGCCTGGTATCATGGATTTTAGAGTAGGGTCATCGTCAGCCCGTGAGTCTCCAAAGATAACAATCTCCACGTGGATCGATAGTACTTGCGATATATCGAAATATTATGAGATGCAAATATTACCGAGCAAATAGTTGCATATTTCAAGAATATCTTTTCAATCTAATTCCAACTAAACATTAAAGTACTTAGATTTTACATTGCTAATCATACTTCAATAGATAAATGGATAATAAAATTCTAAAATAATTTCTCAAAGAAACGTACAGAAAAAATTTTTCTATCGCACTTATGTTTGCCATTATACCTACATTTTCCTATTTATTTTTATTTACTCTTATTAATTATTATTTATGAATCTCGAGTGAGACCTATAAGTAGGGCCCATGGCCTTTGGGTGTAAGCCCTTGGGCAAGTTTTCTTCTTTCTATACTCGAGGATGATACGCGGTTTTAAATCTCTGGTTTTTCTTGAGAAGGTCTTAAGAAAATCTTCAAGATATCTATTTCTTGTTTTTTATTCCATCGTTTTCACGCGTACGTTCTTAATTCCATTGCATCTTCTAGATTCTTTTCTTTTTTTTTTTTCTTTTCAATCGTTTTCTCGCCCAAGGAAGAGCTTTTTATCAATCAAAGACCGTTTCATCATCATGTTTGTGATATTTAGATTTTTACACATGTTTAAAAAATCTGTCTAATGGAAATGTAAAAGGACTTCTTTTCTCTCATTCGGGTAAAATAGAAAGATACTCGCGCGTGTGTCGATTGACACAGGCGTGCGTATTCTTGGCCGCGATTAAGTCTAAGCTTAGATCCGATGTACTCACTTATTCACATGTATGTTTCCGAGACATTTGCGTAAATATTTTCGAGTGCAGTAGGATTTAATCTTGGATCCCGAAATAATTGTCACGAAAGCATGATCACTCATATTCAATTGGTGATTGAAGTTTCCAATGTTGCAATTATTGAGCTATATGTAAGTCGATTTCCGAATATGCGATTACGCTCAGGTCTGCAATTTTAGCGTTTGAGACCTGGCTTCTCGTGAAGTCATAATTACCCCGTTGCTTTAGTTTTGTTAATAATAATATTATTACTAGAAGTAGTAAATAAAAAAAAATATTTATCTGCAATATACTGATATTGCTCTTATTTTTTATATGTTATTTATTTTATCGCAAGTAATATCAAGTTAATGGCTACTTAAATAACTATATGTATCAGTTTAACTAAATACAAAAAATATAAAGTTTGTACAATTAACAAACACTTCAATTAATCTATCTTCATTAAAGTATATAATCTGCCATATCGTTTTTTTTTTTTTTTTTGCTTTCATCAGATATAATACTATTTTTACTGCGATATAAATATTTCTTTCATTAGCTCGATTGTTAGATTATGATTGAGACTAGCCTATAGACAAGGTGATACATAAGCACAGGAGTTGTGTTTCCCTATTACGTTTGTAATTCATATTTTGTCCATACATGTCGCTAAAGTCGTATGTGCTATGAGCGAAAAGTTGTGACATCCTTAAAGGACTTCTCTTCCCATGAGTTTGCAAGTTTTAAATGAATTTTTTTAATTTCTAAAAAAGTGATATTATGTGCTACAAAGAAATGTTGCTTCTACCTAGCTTTGTTTATATTATATCGAATCAATTGATATCAGATCATATATTTTTAATTAAATGATCGCAAATATATAATTTATTTGATTTTATCAAAAAAATATATTGCAAATCATTAATTAAATAATTTTTTCTATGGAAATTAAGATTAGTTATTGTTATTACTCATCAGTAATTTGTCATAGATATTTTATTATGAATTTTGGTTCATTATAATATATGGATGTTTATAAATAAAAATTTTACACGTCATGTCACATGAAATTGAAAAAATGTATGCATATCGTTATTGCGTAAACTCAGATTTCCTATGGCATTTATATCTCTTTAACTTTTTTCTTTTGTGCTCAATTTTTAAGATATTTTAAGTTGATGAATCGATGAAATAAAAGATATCAGTTTAAATGGAAAAAGATTTTATATATATTTATAATTTTATCTTCACAAACTATAATATGCAATTTGTAAAATGTGAAATTACTTATAGAAAGACCACCCTCATAATCATCTCTATATCATGTGACGAAATCATAGTAGTATGAATAATTATAAGTTTTAGCCATTATTACACAAATGAAAATGAGATGGAACTATTTCAAGTAATATAGTACTTACAGTTTACTGAGACATATCGTTTTTATTCACACATTGTATAATGTGTATTAATTACACCATTATATATACCCGCGTACTAAAAACTTATGTATTATTATTATTATTATTATTATTATTATTATTAATTAGCTGACGCGTAACAATGTATTACTAGCACAATATAAATTTGACATAATTTTTCGAATGCATTAATTTTTGCTATACTGATAATATTTTGTTATGCACATTAGATATAAAATAACAAAACAATACAGTGACCTTTATCTTGTATAAAAGATACATTTTCTTTTTTAATTAAAATTTGACTATAACTTCATGTATAAAAGTTGTTAAATGTGCATGGTTATCCTTATTTTCTATAGAGTTATTTAAATTTTGCATTGTTAAAATTACCGCGCCTCTCCCAATATATTTATGTATATATATCAAATGTTAATATTAGAATAATGAAAACACTTTCGTAATATACGCGCGTCTACGTATCATCAATGCAAAATAAACAATCGCAAATTTATAAAATACTTAATAGATCATTATTCATCCATAAAATTGCAATTGAACGATTATATGAAACATAACTGTGTTTCGTTATATCTTTAATGTCATTTCAATATGAAACAACGGCGAACGAAATGAGAGGCAACACTTTTAGAAATAAAATTTGAAAAGATATTTATTGAAATCAACATTTCACGAATTGTACTTCTACTAATACACACGCAACAGAACAATAAGTCTATTGTTAAAATGTATGGTTGAATATTTGTGAAATGTCGATTTTAGATATGTAACCAAAGTCAAAGTTACACAAAGAAATTTTTACAAATATAAGCATCTTCCATGTAATATACAATGTAAGAAGCGTGCAGGTGCTTATTGTTATTTTAACATATTAACGTTCACCTTACATATAAGTATGTAACATATGTATGTGTCTGTATATTAGTGTTGAAATATTTATTAATATTATATTAAATTACGTTATTAATCAGAGAGAAAAAAATGCATAAAACAATAAATTTTCAACAGGAAAATAACGTAATTCTCTGACATTTCAAAAATTGTTTGGATCATATAGGGGAGAGAAGCAGGTATATAGGGCCAATAACTATAAATTGTACATGTTATAATTAAGCTAGAAACTCAAAGTGCTTATTTTTCTAATATTCATACAGAAACTTATTTAATTTATTTTTTAAATTTGAATTGCCCATATACGCATTTTGCGCATTTGAATATTGTAATACTAAGTCGACATTTCTATATATTGTTCACTTCCATACTAAATAATCATATTTGAGTAATCATGTTTTTCACCCTTAAAAAAAGATTTCGGCCAAACAATTGTTGCATAACTCTGTAATAGAGTTGGTGGTCCATATGTGACAACATTTCACACTTCATATCTATTAATATTAACTGAAGACTTTTTTCCATATTTTTTGTCTCTGGTGATGAGTTTAATTGTTGCAGTATAAAACTGCTTTTCATAACATGTGTTTCTGTAAAAACAGAATAATTTATATTCAATGATGAAAATTCAATGGTAAGGTAACATTTGTTAATTATATTTTTAATAAATTAATAAATCTTACTTTTGGTAAAAGAGAATCAAAATTACATTTCTCAGCAGCACCCAGATTTAGACGACTCAATAGGACGTCCATGTTCTATCTTAACCTTGTTTGCTGGATCACTTGCTCCACTCGAGGGTGGTCCTACTCTACTTTTAATTTCTGCAGCCATTGTCATAAATGCTTGTTCTACATTCAAAGCATTTTTTGCAGATGTTTCTAAGAATGGAATACCAAGTTGATCTGCATATTCCTAAAGAAATATATAATAGAGAATAGAATAAAATAATCAAATAAAATAGAATAAAGGGACACAACATGATAGTGCGTTTGTACCTTAGCTGTAGTATAATCGACTACTTTTTTAGTATGAAGATCACATTTGTTTCCAACCAGAAGTTTATTGACATTATCACAGGCATAACGATCAATTTCTTCCAACCATTGTTTAACATTATTAAATGTATCTTGGTCTGTGCAATCATAAACAACAATAATACCATGCGCACCTCTGTAATAAGAACTCGTAATTGTCCTAAATCTTTCTTGACCCGCTGTATCCCAGATTTGCAATTTAATTGTTTTTCCATCTAAATCAATTGTTCGTATTTTAAAGTCTACACCAATAGTACTGATGTAACTTTCTGTGTACGTATCATCAGCAAAACGTAATAGCAAACAAGATTTTCCAACTCCAGAATCTCCAATTAACAATAATTTAAACAAATAATCACTGAAATAAAATTATATAGAACGTTTTAAATAAAATTTGATAGAATTATATATAATAATTAATTATATATATAATTCTATTATTACTATTATTACTACAATATATATAATTCTATTATTACTATTATTACTACAATATATATAAATGATCTATATAACACAAACAATTAAATTCTCTTCCTTTATATTTCTATGAATCTTAAATATGATTATATTACAAATAATATATTTGTTAAAAAATTTGTCTATAATATATTTTATATATTAGAAATATGTATGAATAAATTGAAAAAAGAATCATTATATTATGCAAAAATGTTTCTAAAAATTTAAAGTCGAATCTGTATTAAATATATATTGGTTCAGTAAACTAGTTGATAGATTACACAAAATATAAGTAGTTTCATTGCTTCATTCAGCTAACTTTTATTTTTTAATATTATTCAATATGTGTTTATTAAGATTACATATGTTTTTAACATATATATCTTAATATTGAACTATTCTAAATTTGTTAAATTAATAAAATAATTCACGATATTTTATTTGTACATCATAGCTGTACAAATTTTTATTTGTAATACCAATTTTTATATCGATTGGTTTAATTTTGCTAATTTTTATACTTTAATACAACAAAAGAAAGCTATATGTAAACGTATGAGAATGAACTTCTAAAATGGGGACGGTGGAAGGAGGGGGGAGAAGAGGGGAGAGGTGGATCTGTCAGATAGTTCAGCTTGAATTCTTTTAGATGATTAGACAAAAGAAAACTATCTTATGTAGAATTGTTTTCATTATTTTCATCAGATTCTTTATTATCGCGATCAGAGAGAGAAAAGTAAATGGATTAAGATCGAAAAATTGCAAGGAAGATATCTGTCTACGATGTCTACGTAGAAAGAAGTTTACTTACTATTCAGGATTCATCGTGGACATGCTATGTCGATATAATACGTTCACTGATATTCGTATATATTTTTCACCTCAAATCTATAAACGATTCACGTTAAAACGATACAACCTCACGAAAAGCAAATCTACAGATTCACTAATCACGTTCTTTAATGCGAAGGAACTGTAACAATGGCGGTCGCAGCAACTCCTCCCAAACGAACGAATGAGACGACCACCATTGACGTAATGCCAGAATGGCAGCAGGTGCTGTTTCACTCCCTCTACTTGACGGGAACCGAGCAACTTTAGAAAAACATGACGTCTGCGCATAATTCCCCTCTCATTGCTTCTTCGTTTATATATACCTCTTTTTTATTTCAATTTTTTATCTTCGTTTCTCTATAGAACTTTGATTTTACGATATAATCTATCGATAACTATGAATATCGTCCTTAAATACTAATTAATTTTTTTTGTTTTTGTGTTTTGTTTTTTTTTTTTTCTTTCTTTTAGGAAAACTTCCATTATCCAAAGCAAGTGTACAAATGAAATTATCTACAAAAGAATACCGATTGGACAATAAAAATAATATCTTTGTTTTTATTATTTATTAATAAAAAACATAATTATATATATATATGATATATATATATATACATATATATGCGTATATAAATTGTTTCTGTTCTCTTTAATCGTCCTTTAAATTCATTTGAATTATTTCATTGGCGTAAAAACAATTATGGCTACTTTTCATCAAATTATCAAAAGCCAATCAGCGATTATCATTATTTATATACCAATTTTTTATTTTTTATTTCAAACTGTAATTTACATATTTTATAAATTTACGTTTGTTAAAGTAATATTTTAAAAATATTTTATTATATATTGACTTTATTTAGAGTACAACGAATTATTTCTAGTATCAACTTCATTTCATACATTCAAGATGGGTGACTCGATGACTCTGCTATATGTTGCAATATAATTTTATAATACTCAGTGTAGTCCATTTATATCGTGTTATAACTTGAGTTTTTAAGTGATTGTAAACATAACAGTTCTTTAAATAAGTTATTTTAAAAATGTTGATAGTAGTATGTTAATACTAATAATATATCAATGAAAAAGTTGATATTATTTACCTAGAAAATCAGTCTCAAAGCTGACATAGACTGCAATGACAGAACTTTATGTTTAGAAGTATTGAGGGTTATATTTGATGTCATTAAAATATTCACAAGTCGTTGACACATCAAAGCTTTCTTTTAGAAATGTAGATGGAAAGAAACTAGGATTAAGCGAAGGCTGTTCAAGCCCAAACTTTGAATCCTATGGTGTTATAAAGTTTATATTACACAACGATGAACCAGTAAATGTTATTACCAGCAGCTTATTACTTTTCTGTATAACATTAGTGTTGTGGATTATATTTGATAGCTTTGTACCTTCTCTTCTATCTACTTTTACTTTGGTATTATATTGCAAATATTACCTTACTTCTACAAAGAAAGGTTCACCTTATTACAGAATTTTTTATATGAATAGCTTCTTATATATAAAATATTTGATTAAATATTTCTCTTGATTTATCCAGATATATTATTAATAGTGCCATCAATCGGAATACATATTACTATAGAGAAAACATTTGCTGGTTTTAATTCATATACATTTTTACCTTGGGATACAATAGAAGATTTATTTATCAATGAAGTTATTATAAGAGTAAGTGAAATAGATAATCTACTGAATATATGTGTGTGCATGTGTGCGTGTTAACGTGCATGTATATATATATATATACATATATCAAAAATAAAAGATATATTATTTTTAGCAAAGAGTCTTGTATTATTTGACATTTATAGTGAAGGAATCAATCAATGGTAGAGATCAAATAAGATTAGTTCCTTTGTTCCAAGATCTTTTACCTGAGAGAAAATGCCTGGAGTACATATACACAAAATTAGCGAATTTGATTGGCTCGAACAACAGGAAGGATCTACATTAACTATACCTGGGTCTTATTGGCTATGTCATAAAAACAATGTTTATAAGTTTACTTTCAAATATCATCGTACAATTAGGTAATACAATACATGGTATCTTGACATGAACTTTATTTTATTTATATTTACTTACTATTTATTTATATTTCATTTTAGAAATTCTAAGGAATTCACCTATGGAAAAGAATTAATGAAAGTGATCAGAAGAATTATAAAAAGTCAACCACCTCAAGGGCAACAGTTTTGTACGAAGCATATTCTTGTGACATACAGTATCCTTTGTATAATTTGTAAAAAAAAATATATATTTAAAAGATAAAATTAATTTTATAAGAATATCAGATATTTTTTATTAAATCCAGAGTTATTTTTCACAACTTTTGTATTATAAATATATATATATATATATACACACATGCATATATATATATATATACTTCTTTAACAGTTATGTACTTCTAGATCATACACCATGGACACGTCAGGATAAAATGTTTGCTATTCTTAAATTTCGGAAACATACAAAATCTGTTACAGTTTCACGAGCAATTGTACTTACTGTAAAAATTTGTAAAGATGAAAGCTATATGCCACATGCTATGGTTATTTACCCAGAAACTGAATCAAAAACAATTAAATCTTTGAACTATACTAACAAAGATAATGAAAGAAAAAATATAGGAAGTGAATGTAAAGTAGACACAGAAACCTCAAATGTTAATGAATTACGAATTAATACTACAGATACAAATAAGCATATAAATAATTTATGTTTACATTATGGTCCAAGTAATTTGATTTTATCAAGTGTAAACAATGAAAACACAATAGATAAAGCCAATATAATAAAATGTAATAAGAAGACTTCATCAAATGTTTCTTTAATAAATGAATCTGTAAATACAGAAAACAAAGATACATATAAAAGCAAAAACTGTTTGATATCATTTGAGGAAAAAGAAACAGAAAAAAAGGAATATCAAAATAATATAGAAAAATCATTTTTATCAAATCAGATCGAATTCCAAGAAATAATGCGACGCGAAGAAATTGAATTACCACAAATGAAAAATAACTCAACCAATAACACAATAAATTCAAACGATGAAGGTATTATAGATACTGCAAATTTACCATATCAATATCTCATTGAAGAAGAAATAGAAAACGCGAAAAAGAAAGTTGTTCGTATTTCTTTGTTAAATATTAATAAATCAATTTCAATAAATACAAATAAAGAATTGAATGCAGATTCTACAACCAAATCTGAAAATAGTCGTATTAAAAAAGTAGTGAAAGAAAACAACGAAAATGATAAGAATTATAAAAAACATGAAGTTTCTGAAGCAGCACAAACTAATGAGGAGCAATGTACAAAGCATCTTTCAGTAAGTCCAAAAGAATGGGTAAATGATCATGATAAAGTAAATAAAGATCATAGCAAATTTAAAAAAATTAAAGAATTGGACAAAAAAATGGATGATAATACATTAAAATCTTCTAATATTACTGATTTAATAATGAAAGGTCGTATGTTTATGATTCAACAGGATCAAGACATTGTATCAGTTGTAGAACAAAAAACAAAATCAGATATAGATGAAGTTTTAGAAAATTCAGAAAAATTCGAGACTAAGGATGGAGAGAAATGTTTATTAAATTCTAGTTTGCTGAAATTGGAAAATTTAATAACAATGATTGAAGTGCCAAAAGAAAATATTAAGAATAGTTATGAGAATAAAATTGCAATAAAAAATAATGTATCCTCAAAATCAATAGTCATAAAAAAAGATTCCACTAATGATGAGCACATAAAAACACCAATAAATGTGATGGATCAGTCCACGTTTATGTTTAATTCACAAGATATTGCTACATCAAGCAAATCATTTATTCATAATGAAGAATATGAATCAAACATGAAAAATATTATTATATGTGATGTAACAACAAAATGTGAAGAAAATGTATTAGAAAATATTGAAGGTGAAGAAAATAATATTATATCGGAGATACAACATTGGAATAATGAATCTACAAATCTTTTTAAAGAAACATCAAATTCTTGTAAAAAACTTGATATAAAAGATAATCTAATAACAAATGTTGAACATACTCTTACAGTTCCAGAACATCATATAAATAGTAGCAAATCTAAAGTTGTAGAAGCTACTAATAATTGTAATATTACTTCAAATAATGTTTCTAATGTTCCAAAAATAATTTCAAGTCAAATTATAACAATAGATCAAATGCCATTAGCATTACAAAATATTGTCAAAAAAAAATTATCGAAACGTAATATATGTATAGATCATAAATCAAATCTACAAGATACTTCATCACATATTACAAAATTAACATCATCTAATAAGTCAGCAGTAATAGATGTAACGAGTAGAGTAAAATCTTTGAATACTAAATTGTCTAATGTCAACAACTGTTTGACTGCATCACCTGATAATACTGTGACAAAATATGATAATGCATCACTTATATGTTCAAATATTGAAGTTACAGAAGAAACAGAAATATCATGTAAAAAAAGAAAGAAATCAAATAATTATGATGTAAAGAATCAAACTACTGAAACAGAAAATAATAAAACGTTACCATCTACTCAAGACAAAATATATTCTGTAACAGACAAAGAGAGATATAGAAAAAGAAAAAAACAACAAAATTATAAATACAATACAAAAATGAAAGTAAAAATGATGGAAATGCCAACTTGTATATCTAACATAGTTAAAACAGAAAATTCTACTGTATCAAACAAATTACAAGATATCACAGAAGAATTTTATCAGGATTTAACACAAAATAGTAAACATAGTAGTAATCCTTTTAATCAAAAAACTTTGAGGCATACAAGAGGATCATTCTATTTACAAACGGATATAAAAAATGAGGATACACGCATAAAGATGTTAAAGTTTATAGAAGATATTACAAGAGGTGTTAAAGTTGTTGTAAAACGTATGAATATAAAAAATATTACCAGTATTTTAGGAAGTAATTCCTCCTTAGCCTACATAAATTAATAAATTGTATTATATAATAAAATATTAGATAATTATTTAAATAATATGTATATTAAATGTGTTAAAGACTGCTTTCTCTTATATAATGTTAATAATAAATTATATTCAATACAAATGTACAGTCCATATTGTAATATTTTTTGTTTAATCGTTATTACAAAAAATGAATGATGATCAAATTACGTATGAAACAGTTTATTTATTTCACAGAACTTCTCCTTTTCAATTTGTTCTATGACCATTTTTAGATTATCAATTTTACTTAACATTTTTTTTAACTGCGTACCTTGATGTTTGTACGGTATATTTTGTTTTTTCGATGCAACATTTAAAAGTGCATTTTGCTCTTCTGTTTGGGGCTCTATATCATGATATACTTTTATATTTGGCACAACTTTTATAGTCTGTAATGTATATTATATAAAATAAACAAATTTATAACAGAATATATCTACGTATTTTTAATATGAATATACATTCATATTAAAAAGAAGATGAATATAGAACATGTTAGTTTCAAAAATAATCATTACCTGTATTTCAGTAGTTAATCTAATACATTTTTCTAATTCTTCAGCACATAATAATGGATAGCGTTCTCGAGCATCACAAACTTCGAACAGTGCATCTTCACATTGTTCTTCTAAGTCATCTGAAAATGTCTATGTAAAAATATTCTATTATATTAAAAAGCGTTATGTATTTAAATATATTTACTCATTGTTATTGATTTTATTTTGTCTGTACAATTTGAAAAATAATATTATGATACGCTAATTTATTTGAATAAAAAAATAAAAAAATAGTATTCAATATACGATTTCCAATGTCATTAAGTATATTCACAAAGAGTTGTATACAATTTATGGTAGAAGTGTTGCCAATCGTATAATTTAAAAAATAACGATATTATTATTAAAACATAATTTTTTAAAAATAGAAAGTATTTGGAAAAAATTATATCGCGTTTAAAAATATTCATATACAATGAATAAAATATTTTTTCAATAATTATCGAATTTTGGAGGATAAAGAATCGTTTAAGTATATAACGGCCTATTTAAATGTTTTATCTAATGAAGTACTCAGAGATGACATAATAGTTATAAATTTGTTTTAACAGGTGTATTGTTAAACGGAAATAAATCTTGTTAATACTTCCGTCCATGTGGCAAGTTTTGACTACTTACAAGTGAATTGCATATTTTCATGTGAGCTAAATGTCGTATCGCCATTAGTGTGCGGAATGCCGTTATCTTGAACGATTGAAGAAACAGTTAGCTAAATTATTCTTTCTTTTTCCTTATTTCATTGGCACGCAAAGAGTATACGAACGAATGTTCAATAATCTTTCGTGTTTTCACAAAGCATATTTGTGGCAATCGTAACTTTATAAAACACCTTTTAAGTTTTTGTTTGCTTTCGTTCTCATCCGTGTAATGGGGTATCTTAAATCCATAGGTACTGCTTTCATTTACACTGCTCTTTTATTAGCTGTGATTACATTTTTACCAGGACTTCCTCCAGATGCTACGTTTTTAGAATACAGGTAATAGATTATACTTAATTTTTATAGACTTTCAAAAAACTTATTTTAATAAATATTTTAGCATAACACCACCAACTAAACTAAGTGGAAAATTAGGTATTAATAATCGCTTAAATGAGATAGAAATTTTGCATGTTGGAAAGTTTAAAGGTCCTGAGTGTTTTGATTCTTATAATGGAGAATTATATACTGGCTTACATGGAGGCTATGTTGTTAAAATCGATGAGAAAGGAATTATACCTTTTGTAAAATTTGGTGGAAAATGTGGTAAGTTGAAAAGTTTTTAATTACCATTTATATTTATATAATTATCAGTTACCTTTCTATAAAGTAATAAAACATAATTTTGTTTTTATGTATAATTGTACAAATGATAATTAAATTTATCAAAACTTATAGATGGAGTCTTGCAATATCATGAATGTGGTAAAGTGTTGGGTATTAAATTTGATAAGAAAGGCAATTTGTATGTTATTGATACTTATTTAGGTATTTTTAAAGTTGATCCAAATGGAAATTACCAAAAAATTATTGACATATCTAAACCAATAGCTAATAAAATTCCACAAATACCTAATAATTTAGATGTAGCAGAAAATGGAGATATATTTTGGACAGATTCTAGCACAGATTTCCCATTATATGATGGTATCTTTACTTTGTTAGCTAATCCATCTGGAAGGTATAAATTATTTTTTATAATAATTTATAATAAATAAATATATATTCATTTTATATACATTCACATATATTCATTTATATAGATATTTTGTATTATTATTTATTGCAGACTTATTCGATATAATGCAGCTACAAAAACCAATGAAGTATTACTTGAAAATCTAGCATTTCCAAATGGAGTGAAATTAAGTAGAGATGGGAGTTTTTTAATTGTGTTAGAAACATTAACTTCACGTATTATTAAATATAATTTAAAGGGAGCTAAAGCAGGACAACAAGAAATATTGCTCGAAGGTCTTCCTGGCTTACCAGATAATATACATGATGATAATCATGGTGGCTTCCTAGTTAGTCTATGTAATTATGTAGATCAGGAACATCCTCAATTGCTACAAACATTAATACCACATCCATATTTAAGAAAAATGTTAGCAAGACTTCTCACATTAATAGAAGCTCCATTTAAATTAATGCAAAGTGTTTATCCAAATTTTTACGTAGAACAAATCATTCATGCAATTGGTTCGTTTGAAACAGTAAAGTTTATGATGGTACCGATATCTGCAGTATTGCAATTGGATACCACAGGAAAACTTGTTGATGCTGCATATTTAACAAATCAGATAAGTTCTCTAAGTTCTGCTTTTATTCATAAAGGATATTTATGGATAGGGTCACCACATAATGAATATGTAGCTCGGATATCCTTGAAACAAGCCTTCCCTCATTTAGCACAAACGGAAAAATTAACGCATAGTTCAAATCTACAAGATACAAAGGAACGTCCAAAAACATATAGTGCAACGGTAAAACCACAAACTGTAGAGACAGCAAAACCTATAACTAAAACTACAGGAAATACAGAAACTTCTACTACAACTAGAACAAGTCCCAAAACATCTACTAAGCAGGAAAACATGGCTACTCCCAAAGCAAGTGCATCAGTACCAAGTACTACTGCCAAACCAAGCACTACTGCCAAACCAAGTGCAACATCAGTACCAAGTACTACTGTCAAACCAAGTACAACATCAGTACCAAGTACTACTACTGAACCAAATACTGTATCAAAAACAACTCCAACTCCAAAAGCAACCACAGCTACAACTAAGCCTTCTGTAAAATCAAGTACTGAAACGATTCCAAAATCTAACAATAAGGAAATTAAATCAGAAACAGTAAAGAATAAAGTAATTTCTCCTATTAAATCAGAAAATATAAAAGAAACAAATTCAAAATCAAAGGTAAATAAACAAACAGTTCAAAATACTCAATTTAAAGCTCAAAATCAAGTGCAAAAAGAAGAACATGAAAGTAATGAATCTCCTAAAGTAAACAATAATAACATTCCAAAATAAAAATTAATATTAAGACATAATTATTTAAAAAGTCAAGTAAGGCAGGGTTGTTGTTTTATATTATGTTTTATGTTTCAAGTTGATTTAATTATAAGATAGAATTTTTATATTTCAAAGTAACGCGTACTCAATTCTCTTAAATACATTCCATAAAAATTTGTGGCATAGTTAATTTTTTATTGTTATATATGGTTTCATTGTAATAATGAGCAAGGCAAAAGATGCTTATATATCTATTAGAGACTGTGATTTATATTTAAAAATAAGTACGAAATTATTTTGTTTTATAAACTCTATAGAGTGTGTGTGTGTACATATATATATATATATATATATATATATATATATATATTTAGGCACGTGATCGCAGGATTGTTTTCGATATAGCAACAAATGTAATAATTATTTTCAAAACTACTTGCAATATTGAAAAAATCTTTTAAATCCTTAAGAATAATTTTAGCTTAATTTGACTACAAAGATGAATTAATTCAACATGGTAGACATTTCAAAAATTAAATCTTTTATAAAAAATTATATACAATATTGATTTAAGTTAAAAAAATAAATATTGTGCAGAAATGTTTTCTACAATAGCGTTACACATTAACGTGAATTACATCGGTCGTGCCTGTTCTGTGCTCCACACAGAGAAATGTTGCTTCATATATTTTGATTCCATTGATCGTATAAGAATGTCAGTTAGTTAATAAGGCGTAGTTTTAAATGTTTATAAAGAATTTTTTGAGATTAATAAAAATTATGAGAATATATTTATTTATTGAATGAATTCTTCGTTTATTTTTAATAACATTGATAATGTATTTCTATCTTTATTTTAAAGAAATATGAGGAAATTAAATGCATTAAAATGTAAAATGAAAAAATGCAATTAAATTTTCATATGTTAATTCTTATCTTAATACATCACATAATTAAGTATCACATCACATATATATACATATACGAATGAGATATTTTTCCTATGAATTAATTTTAATAGAATTAAGCTAATTATTACTTTCAATGCTCGAAATGTCATACCATAAGTATACATTTCACAATAAAATTATTATTTAATATTTGTTGATATTCTTTCAAACATATATCTTGGGCATATATCAATAGGAGCACTAATTTTTTATTGTATAATATTTATAAACAGGTGATTTACATTTTGAAACTACAATTCTGTTTTGATAAAGTATATAAAATTGAAAATACTGAATAGATCTATTTAAATATTCAGCTGTTTTGTTATAAATATTGGCAATAAAGATTTTAACTTTTCACTGAAAAATATTTTGACCTTCCATAAAAATGTTGGCTTTTTAATCGAATGCCAGTATCCATTTCTTTTAAATTGTGCAAATTTCTCTGCTTTGACTAAAGATTTGTAATATATTAATGTAGATTTGTTATTTAATAAATAATCTTGATCAGTGCATAATGAACCAAAACCTAGCTTTACTAATTCTTCCGCGATATTTATACATTTCTAAAAATATTTAATATTAATAATATAACCAGTATATGCAGCATCTATAATAAAATATAATTCTAAAAAACATATTTTTATGTACCTGATCTTTTCCTGAAAAAGTGACAATACAATTTAAATAATCCTTTTTTTTAATTAATGGAAGAAATGTAATCTTTTCTCCACGTATTATAGTTTGTAACCAACTTATACCTATAATAATATATTTTGAAGTACGTTTAAAATATACTTCAGAAATTAAAAATTTTCTATTAACTTTTCTATCATATAGACATATTAATAATTAATATTATTTTATTATTATTAATTAAATAAATTATAATACTTACCATGATTAGTTGTATCAATGCCAGCTAACTTTATAGGTAAATACTTTTCCCTGCCAAATTTTGGAAAAGGTATCAAAGGTTTATGATCTATCAAAAGCAGTACGCCATATGAAGGATCTATATATGCTACACGTCCTTGTAATTCTGTACTTTGTAGAAAATGATTTGGTACATCAGATGGTTTTTTAAATTTTGCAAACTAGTTGGTAATAAAAAAATAAATATCACAGATAAATGATAGCAATGATATTAAAGTAAGAAAAGTGTCATACATACTGGCCTTATTTTATACAATGCGAATAATAAACCAATTCCAGTGATGCCGTAGCTAATAAACTACAGAAAAATGAATGTCAATATAACTGAAATATAATCATAAAAATATATTAAAAATTACTCCTGTAATATTTAAATATCTTACCTCTACTGCTCGATTATTTCGTTCCATAAAAATAGTGAACTTTTGGAAGACAGTGGGTACTTTTTCTTTCTCCATAATTTTTACTTTTTTATAATTTTTATTTTTCTACAATTTCTATTTTTATAACATATATCACCTTTCTTAGATTTTATAAGGTTAAGTACACTCTACATACGTCTGTTTTATACATTCATTATTTTTCTCGGTATAGATATAATGTGTAGAAGAGCAATCTATCAAAGTAAAAAATTACTACATATATATTAGTAATTTAAAATTTAGGCGTAAGTACAAGAAAAGATTGTATTAAAAAATATTTAAATAAAAAATATAGGATAAATTGGAGCGCAGTTGTACAACCCTAAGTAAAGAAAGATCTAAATTTAATTTCAATTATGATAAATGAATTTTTTACAGATAGTTAATGTTGTATAGGTAAGAATAATGTACTCTTAAATGTATATTAATATTATTTTATAATTTTATTAGTTGTATTTAAAAATTACATTTGAAACTTTTTCGAATAATAATTGATTTGATCGCGCACATGGCAAGACGGGAATGTACGCATGCGTCTAATACATTCACTCGTTTCACTTTCATAGTGTATGAAACGTATATGTGTATATTTATCGTTCATATGTGTATGTTAGTTCATATGTGTCACGTAGCGCGTAAAGAAACGACAAGTGACTACAGAGAAAATATACTAAATTGTCGTAGTGTTGTCAAAAGTATCACGATAAATGTTTTAATTATTATTTTTTTTTTGCTATAATTATTTTGTATATTAGGAAATAATTTGTAAGATTTTGTAGAAGGAAGAAACATTAGATAAAGATGTTTCGAGAGGGACAATACATAGAAGTGATAAAGGTACTTTGTCCTGCAACAGCTGTTGACAGCTGTCAAAATGATCATGTTTTTTTATATTCGTCATTATAAAAGCAAAAGCTGTGGGTGTGTTTTCAGGCTTCAGACAATTGTGTGGCGACGGTTGTCGTTACTGTACAAGAACAAATTATCGAAATAAAGAAGAAAAAGATTTCAACCAACAAGTGGCTCGATCTTGAAGATTGGGCGGCAGTTTATAAAATATTGGAAAGAGTCGTTCTACGTAACTGCAAAAACAATATTAACGAGCAATGTCGTCGGAAATTTGAAGGCTGTCAATGGAAAAAATCTACAAGACAATTGGAGATCACGTAAGAAAAATATGTTTTATTTGAAAGGAATTTTCTGAGTTTATCTTGTATGCGTTTATATTTAAAAATTAAATTGCAGGTGTACAATTGAATCCTTTGAATGGACCAAAGATACATCATTGTTAACGATTAGAGTAAATGTATCACCTGCAAGAAGAAAGTTAACAAAGAATGATATACATGAACAAAGCTCGGGTGATGAAAAGCCAGCTTCTAAAGAATTATTAGATAGTTTAATAAAGAAGGAAAAAGATCTAGAAAAACCCGAAAACCATAGCAGTTCGCAGATAGAACAGTCAAACTATTCTTCTCATCAGGTATTAGAAGAGTATGTACCAGATGCACCTATAAAAAAAAACTCTTCTCCTTTAAAATATATACCAAGTAGAAAAAGTACACTGCAGAGTATGCAAATGCCATCTAATGAATATACACCAGTACAAACATGCAATGATGGTTTGGATAATGTTCCATATGTACCTAACTCCATTAAAAAGCTCAATACTTCTTACGAAGCTTATGAACCTCATAGCATTACTTCCATGGAATTAGTAGAAGAATATGTACCTAATTCTAAAGGTATAAAGACTTTGGTCGAAGAATATGAGCCTAATTTTAGAGGAAAGTTAATGAAATTTGATGAAAGTTACGTACCATCTACTGTACAAATTTCAAACGAGGATGTCAAAAGAGTACAAAAGATCGAAAAATTAAAGTCACGTAGAAAAGGAACACTTACAAATAAAAAAAAAACAGAATTCGTTTAATACGAACAAAGTGAATTGTATAAACCGATCATCATGAAAATTACTTTTGATAAATGCATTACTTCTAGTATATGTGTGCGCGCGCGCGTGTGTGTATAATACTATATATATACATATATATACATATAATATATAAGTACATATATATATAAATAATTTTATTATAATATTAATAAAAAAATAATTATACTGTATCGCTTTAATAAAATGTATATTCTTAGAATTGACATTATCAATCGATTTTCAAAGAATTTTTAAATCGTTTTTGGTTGTCTATAACTAGGGACTTAAATGTTTAATAAAGAGCCAACTTAATCACACATTTATTCGTCATTATCTTCAGCTTCAGAAGTTGGTTCGTCTATCAGGTTTTGTATCGGTTCGCATTTATTTTCGGTTATTTCATTTATAATCTCTTGTGTTTCTTGCTGTTGCTCTCCTTCTTCTTCATCATCTGTGTCATCATCAGCACCAGGATGAGCAGGGACTTTATGTACTGGACTACCAGATGTTTGCATACTACCTGGTTTTTGCCACATCTTTTGTGATTCCTTATATTGAGAGACAAATAAAATTTGATTATATGAATATAGTCGTACGTTCATTATAAATTATTTAGAAAAAAAAGAACTATATATATATATATATATATATATATATATATATATATATATATATACACATGGAATGAAACCTTACCTTTATACCACTCACTTTTTCCATATAATAATCGTAAACGAATTTAGCCATATGTGGCATGTCTTCTATTTCCATTGAAGACGAAGATGGAATAGCATCGTTTAATCTATCAGTAGGATAAGTTTCTCGTGGTAAAAGTTGAAGCTTTAACGGTCGCTGCATCAATTGATTGAATGCAGGTGTAAGCTCGAAACAATTTTTAAAGAGCGATACTCTGGCAAAGACATATAGACCTAGCCGTGCTCTTGACATTGCTACCACGAGACGCCTAGCATCCCTTAAATGACCTACTGCTCGTGTTTTTACTAGAGATAATATTATATAATCATTTTGTTGACCCTGATATTTATCAACGGTGGTTACTTTGTTTGGCCGACCTATTAATGGATTATTTGCACATCTTATATTGATTACATCTCTTATAAGGTGCTTTTGACCGTTATATGTAGTTAATATACTAATTTTATCCGCTGGATAACCCAACAGACGCATGTACATAAATACAGCAACACAATATTCTGCTTCAGCGAGATTTTGATAAAAATATGCGCTAGGTTCACTTTCTCCAATACCATTGAAATCTTCAACATTAACCAATTGAAAATCGTAAAGGAAACCTGCATTTGCCACTAAATATTCAGCACTACGTTCTACGTGTAATAAATTACCAAGTTTTTTGTATCGCCAATTATATAAATTACATATACTTGGCCTGGCTCGTCCTTGGCCATCTAAATCAACTGTTGGAACACCTAATCTTACGAATCGTGCAAAAAGGGATTGTTCCATATTCGAATATTTTTGGAATGCCATATTTTTAATAACAGGTGGTAATTGATGATGATCTCCAATCATTATCCAACGTTTTAAACGATTATAACCATCTTGAGGATTTTGGAGTAATAACGGAATGAAAGTTTCAATTTCTAAAATTTGTGCAGACTCCTCCATTAGGATGTTGTCATATTTGAAACCCATATCCACAAGTTCACGCCTTTTTAAAGCTGCATGCGTACACGTCATAGCTATAACTTTTGCTTCCTTCACTAGTAAATATTTAGATCTATCAAGTCCGGACCTGAGCAACTCAAATGCTCTAAACTCTTCTAATTGTGCGAATATTCTTTCAATATATCTATAAACATAATGTACTTAGATTAGATCGAACGTATAAAATAAATACATATAGAATGTAATTATCAAATATAACGAAGAAATGGAAACGACGTATGTACCGGAAACAACTACGTGCAATCTCCATATCTTCTTCAAATGACTTATGTTTAAACAATGGTTGTGGTGCATTATCAAAGAATTTATGGAATGGAAATTCTTCATCCACGATAAAAGCCGACGACGACGATGCGTCTGATCCTTGTCTTTGTTTAATTTTAGTCTCAAAACGTTCCCAACGTGTTTGTATTTGATACATAAAGAAATGTCCTGCTGTCTCACATGTATACGCTACATCACCCTTCACATTCAATGATTCCTTTTAACAAAGATTAATAAAATTATATCAACGTCTTCAGTATAATTTATATAATAATAAATTTAGTGTAATATGATAAAATTGATTCTTTACCTGTAGTCTTTGTACTTCCATAAGTAGATCTAAACGTTTAGCTAGCACATAATTTACTCTACCATATCTACTGAAATCTTTTTCAGTTTCTAATGCTTCTTCTCCATGACCAAGACGTAACAAGTGACGTTCGTCTATATCAAGTGCCATAATTTTTTCAAACAATTGATTTAGTGCTTGATTTGAATGCGTCACAATGAGTGTTCTTTGATAAGGAAAATTATGATAAAGATTAGATATAATTTGAACTGCTACATCCGTTTTACCAGTACCAGGTGGACCTACTACAAGTGTTAAACCTGGTTGCATTCCAGCTCTGATGGCCTCCACTTGTGTTGGTGTAAAAGGTATTTGATTTCTGCAATAAATATCAAGTATATATTTGTATAAAATAACGTAATTTAAAGAATAACAAGATCATGCACAAATAATTCTTTTTATACGAACTTTTTAGGTTCATTAGCTTTGTATGGACCTCGGCTAGGAGGTACGTGAGGTTCAACTATAATAATTTTGTCAATATGTTCATTATTTTGTTTAGCGATAACATCTTCGAACGTCAATCGGAAAGGTCTAACGAGTTTTTCTGGTTCATCGCATTTTACTATAATCTCGTAATGTGGAAAGCTAGATCGTAAATGGTTTATATCGAGAAACGTATCGTTGAAATCCATCGTTGCTATTTCATTCGGCATTCTGTTAGTAATTATGATGATCAATAAATATTATCACACTATTTTAATATTACAATGTTAATAAAATTCCACTTGTCAGAGATCATACCTGGAATAACGAGCAGCACCAGGATCACCATATCCAAGTATAATGTCATGAAGCCAATCCGGAACAACACATTCCGTGTTCATGAGTTCTCGTATAGTCTCTAAAACAGCTTTAAAGTTATTTTCTTTAGGCTTTCGTCTCATTATTACATTAAATCCTTCGTAAACATCTTCACCCCCGTGACTAGCGTTATCCATATCGATTCGATATTGATTAGAGTCTAACCATACTCTGTAAGTTCTTGTATCTCCTGGTAAAATAGGTCTTGGCTCAGGGCCATCTTCTATAACTCTTCCATTGGAATCTAACATACCCTCTACTTCACATCCACGTACTGTCGCTAAACCAACTTGTGGTATAAAAGGAAGCTTATGACTATATTTTGTACCTATTAGCATAACAAAGATCTGTTGAAATCTCTCTCTTCCTCTGGATATAAATGTTAATTTTATAGTCTCAAAGATAATATAATCTTAATGTTACCGATTGGATTTTGTGGTTTCACTGTAATAAGAAAACAAACATCATGCTTCCGAAGATTTTCCCATTCTGACTTGATCTCCTTTCGAACACTCAAGTTGATCGTGACATCGGCACGTACTCGGGATGGTCTCTTTTCACCAATATTAGGTTTGGCTACTTCAACCACTGCAAATTGAGTAATGGGTTGTGCCATTCTAGCCCAACCACCAAAATATACACCACCATCTTCTGCTTGCCTAAAAAATTATTAAAGTAATGTTGTTCAGTGAATAGGGATCGTATATGATTCGATCTATCGTAATTCATATGAATCACATACCATGGACTCAATCTACTCACAGCGTCTTCGATATCTTGACGTATTTCATCTGTAAATAATAATGAAATCGATATATACATTACACGTTTCAAAAATGGAGGTTTATTTTTTTAAAAGAAAATATCAAGTTCATTCAAAACATACGTACATGTGGATTCTAAACGAAAAAGATTAAAGTTTCTTAAAAGATAATCGTGCAGAGTTAAAAATTGCAAGTTTAATTTCGGCAAAGCTAAACAGCCTTCGCCTGAAAAATATTCGGTTGGTACGATACTTTCGTTCCAAATGATATCCTCGGTTGGATAGAGTGGCATTTCATTTAATTCTTCGAGTTGAGATGCTCTACGTTCGTGTCGCGATATCTGAAATAGAAAAGAAACAAAATTTTTTAAAGAAAAAAAAAGAGGAGAGTTCCACTTTCGAAAATAAAAGTAAAAATTGCTTTTAAATTACTAATAATTCTCGAAGAAAATCTATGTCCAAGCGATACCAATTTTCATTCTTCTCTCTTTCCTTTGGTGGTACCAGATTTAAATAACTTGCAATAGATTTCAATTCTTCTTGACTAAAAAAAAATCAACAAATGTAAATGCAAATAAATATATTTTTATTCTGTCATAAAATAAATTTATATTCAATGAGATATATTCACCTAAGAGATCCAAAATGTTTATTAAGTGCATCTCTGGTATCCACGCTTGCTACATTTGCCAAAGCAAAATTCCGTAGATCACGAAATTTAGCGAAAACCGCTTTCTATATATTTAAAAAAAAAAAATGTAGATTTTATAATTTATACACACTTATCATACATAGAAATGATCGATACGATAGGCATATATATATATATATATATATCATCTATACCTGAAGGGACGTAATTTTGGCATAATGTAATTGAGTCATATCGTGATCGGTCAAAGGATCTCCCGTTTCTTCACTAATTTCGAATCTGGCATAGAACTTCAGCATTTCCAGGAGCTGAAATATCGATCGTATATGATTAATGAAACACATAATGAGTTTTTTTTTTAAGCATATTAAATTATTTCATAATATAAACATAACATGTATCGTTACAAAGTTCATCAAGCTCTGACTATAAATAATTGAATATAAATATTTATATAGTCTCTAATCGTTTATATGAATAATAATTGATGTTTTACTATTTTATGCAAATATTTTAATAATTGATTTTATTATTACAAACGTTATTATAAATGATGACAGTACAGGAGCAGATGTATCTCTTTCTCATTTCAAGGACTCGTTGATTTTCATCTCTCTCTCTCTCTCTCTCTCTCTCTCTCTCTTTCTCTCTCTCTCTCTCTCTCTCTCTCTCTCTCTCTCTCTCTCTCTTTCTCTCTCTCTCTTTCTCTTCCATTCCAATTGACGTGCGTTACCTTGTTTCGCTATTATATATATATATATATATATATATATATATATAATACACACACACATGTTTCTTTTTAATTTACTTTTTTTCCGTAAGTCCTTTTACGTAAGTCTCGACTAATTATATTTATGTTATGATAAATTCCCATTTCATTTCAATACTAATAAAAAATACATGAGTGGTATGCAAATTATACATAGATTTTTGAGACCAGTTTTTTTCGATTTCGAAAGATTCAACATTTTTTCGTCAATTCACGACGACGAAGAACGATTCTGTATAAGTTAACATAAAAAAGAAATAAAAATAAAAAAATAATAATAACAATAAAAAAATATGTATATAGCGACGATTATAATTAATCATTTTTATTCACGCGTCAATGTAATTGGCATTCTTCGAGTCTCTCGATGCACTTCAACTACAACACTACAAAATGTTATTATGATAAAGCAATGGAATTTTTTTCTTTTCAACACTCTTCTGTATATTGTAGATTAAACATTTTTCATTGTTATTCTGTTCATATTATCGGTTACAACTAACTTATTATATTTGTCCTATGATTATTTGCGATTCGATTATATATGTATACATACTTATATATCTTGACAAGAATTTATAATATAAGCAAATGAGTGTTTATAAGAGAATTTACAATTGACATTGGTACGCATTATCATGACACGTGTAGTTAATTTAATGTTTCACACGTGTATATAATGCTTATATAGAATAAGCTTGGCTTATCATCGTATGTTAAGTGCTAAAATTAGACTATCAATATAATATCGTATATTCAAAGTAATATAATATCCATCGATGACTGATATTATTATATTTGATTATTAATATAATATACCAATGCGTCGATTAAGGGGATTTGTAATGTATTATTTATACGAATTATTTCTCTTAAATCTCTAATATACCATTACTCTAAAGTTTCTTAATAAAAAATAAATTATAGCTAACATACACACAATTATATATATATATATATATATATATATATATATATATATACTGTATAATTACAAGAAGAATAAATAATTAATTTTCATAATAATTAAATAGAAAGAATAATATAGTATTTAAATTTTGATCGATCAAGAATACAAGATGCTTCAATTGATTATTTTCTTTTTTTTTTCTTTTTATCTATCTTTCTTGATCGAAAGAAAAAATGTAACTCGTCGTCGAGAAGTAGGTATTTACTATCTATGGGCGTTCGCGAGAAACGTCTGATGGCTCGAACAATCGTTCAGTATCGTGCGTATCGCGTGTGCGTTAACGTTCCTCTAGCGATCTCTTCTTGGTTTTATAATACGTTCAAAACAAGAAGTACTTTTAATATTATCCAAAGTTAAATATACATTTAAATCTGAAGTATCTAGAAAATATTTGTAGTAGAATGTTTCGAAACAATCAAAAACATCGTTTATAATTTTCCAATACATAAAAAAATGAAAGAACATAGTTCGCGTTGACTTTTCATTTCCTTTTTATCCCAGTGCTGTAGTCGTCGAGTCAGAAGTGCAAGAATAGCCAGGGTAGCTTTGTCATTCTGTTTTCTTTCTCGATCTTCTTCTTCTCTTTCCCTTTCTCTTTCTGTACATTGATATTTTCAAGAGTGAAAAATTCTTTCAGCCTGAGAAACTCCGAAAGTCACATAGTGTGATATAGATAATATTTAGTGAAGAGGAATGTTAACGTTGACGAATTACTCTTGGACTCCTTTTACAGTTGACTTTCTCACGCATAAATCTATTTATGGTGACCTTTGATAACCGTGTGCCATATAACGAATAACGGATACGATTGTATGATCAAAGTTTCATCCTGTTTTGATTTCTTCTATTTTTTTTTTTTTTATTCTCAATACTCTGATGAGAGAAAAACGAAATGCGGTAATGAAAAGTGAAAACAATATTGTCGAATATGAATCATAGCGGAAAACCTTGTCTATTATCGATGAAAGGTAAGCTCTCATCATTTTTCTATTTCATTTTTGAGACAATAAATACACATTATATATGAAAATTAATTCTTTTGGTAAAGATAAAAGACATATGTATTAACACATTTGTTAACGACGTGCGTCTTTTTATATTTACGTACGCCCATCATATGGCATAAATTCGTTCTTTGTAAATATGCATAAATATTTAATGCATATACATATGTATAATGTGTGCACAGATAAAATATAAAGCGATTAGCTTTTCGTGAAAATATTAAGAAATACATCACGTTTAATAATAAATTTAGACATTATACGTCACAAACATTGAAATCAGCGTATATAGAAAAAAGATTGCACAAATTTTGTAAGATCGTATAGAATGATAAAAGAAATCGATGATTGTGTTAACGTCAAGCAAGATTTGGGATCAAATAACATCGTACTATCATATGATCTGCTCAAGTAGAATAATTATATTTTTACGAATATTATTTATAAATCATAATACAAATACGATATCTTTCATTCATATTTATTTGATATGATTCATTTCTCTTTTATCTCACGTCTATTAATATTACGAATGCACGTTATATGCGAAATACTTAGTACAATATTATCGTTTTTATCGAAGATAAATCTACAGATAGTCTTTCTATTTTCCAATATTGGAAATCGCGATTATCGTGAATCATGACTCCCTGCACATTTAATTACCAAAATATGCATTAATATATTGTAAAAACACATGGTATGATATAAGCTATTCGAAACGTGTTTCTCGTGTCTTTCTACGTTCATTTCAATGGCTCTTCTACTATTTCTCTTTTTATCACTTAATTCTTTTCAATTTACTCAGTTGCATTAGGAAAATTGAAATAACGAACACAACATAACGCGTTGTCCTATTAATTTCTCGTATGAACTCATTTCGCTTAACGCTTTTACAGTACCTGTTTGGATAGTATGCCTTCATTGGCTGATATGGACCAGCTTATTAAGCGAAGCCATCGACATAAATTGCTGTCAAAATGGTACGACGTGGGTAGCCGGAAGGAATTGCAGTGACGGCAGTAACATTCGTATCAAATGTACACTCGGCTTTTATAAAATAAATGGCGAACTCGAAGAATTTAATATTACTCAAACGAAGAATGGAACAGTACTGACAGAAATCGAAAGTCTCATTCAAATATCACAGGATCAGTAAATGTTCTATTAGTTTTCATTCACAATCCATTTAATTTTTGAACTCTGTTTTTCTTCTTTTTCTAACGTTTCATTCAAACTCATAAAAAAATTTTAATTATCATAGCTTTTGTATAATGCATACGGAACATGTCGATAAACCGTCTGCATTCGTATGCTTCGAGGAAACATATATGGACGAGCCACCTCTATGGAAAAACATACTTTTCTTTATTCTCAGCGTGATATCGGCGATATTTTTAATCGCTACTTTGACAGTTTATTTGATCCTTCCCGAACTTCGGGAAATACAAGACAAAGCAATGATGGGCGCGGTGTCTTCTTTGGCAATCAGTTATATTATTCTTTGCATACAACATATCAAAGAATATGAGAGCGAAGAAATAACGATGTGTGTTACATTAGGTATATATATACATATATTCATTGTGTGTGTGTGTATATATATATATCTTTAGATGCTAAAGATTTAGAATATTAATAAAACATTTTTTCACTTTAGCATTCTTTCTCTACTATGCCTTTATAACCGCCTTCTTTTGGCTGAACATTGTGGCTTTTAATATTTGGCGAACTGTTTGGTGAGCGAAAAATAGTTCATACATTTTTACAAGGAATTTCTTTTTTGAACTAATTTAATAAAGACGATTATATTCTTAGGTTCAAAAACTTTCCGATCAAAGATAGAATACTCTTTCCTATATATTGTGTTTTTGGATGGTTCGTACCGACATGTTTTCTAATATCAGCATTGGTCGCTCATCATATTCAAGGATCTCACTTGAAACCTCATTTTGGCGAATACAGATGTTGGTTTAACGGTAAGTTATAAAAATTCTTTATATTTCTATTTAAGTTCACATTAATCGTATCTTTGTTTCTCTTTCCCGTTTTATATATATATATATATTGATCAAGATATTGATTTATGAAATCATTCTTTTGAATTCTTCAGGGACGGCAGAAGTATGGGTGTTTTTTTATGGTCCAATTGCCTTTCTATTGACACTAAATGTTATCTATTTGGGTCTAACGAGTTGGAGATTATGGCATGAATATCGAGAGTATAGTGGAAACAAACTACGAGCTTTACGATTTAAATGTTTGCTTTATATAAAGCTTATGCTTGTTATGGGTATCACATGGATCTTTGAAATATTATCATTCGCTGCTGACACAACTCAGTGGTATTGGTATGTATATATCGAATCAATTAAATTTCTTATTCCCTTATATATCTTAGTATATTCTCGCAAATAAAATTTATTTCGTAATATAGAATGGATAATAATCATGATGATGATGATGATGATGATAATAATCCTTCAAAATGTATACATTAATACACACACGCACACACATACACACATCACACATACGTCACACATCCCACAAATCGCACAAGCAGTTATTAAAATATAGCCTTTGGCGTACATTCTTCGTTTCTTCTTTGTATTTTAATACAGTGACGCGGTATATCAAATATCTAGTTTTTTTTTGTTCTTTTTCTTTCTTCTTCTTTTTCTTTATATTAAGCGAATCCCTCACGATATGCAATATTCTCTCGAGCGTGTCCTCGATTTTTCATTCTATTTCGGGCTTTTATTTCATGTTCGTTTTCCTTTGTTTAGGATACCAACGGATATTCTCAATACATTGCAAGGTTTTATCATATTTCTTCTTTTGGTTGTAACACGAAAAAGAGTGAGAAAGCTTTTGGCGAAAAAGAAACCTTGTGGTATAGTCTTCCCTAAATCATGGACAGCCTACAAAGATGAGGAATATGAGATAGTGTTACCAGAAGAATTGGAATTGTCTCAACAAGAGACTATGATTATCATTCATTTATGATATTCTTAGAAACTTTCTGGAGCCATTCAAAACATGGAGAGGAAGATAGTATCAATTTACGATCTCATTCTAATTTAACTATCAAATTTTAAAATCGCATTAGGTGGAAATTATTATCTCAATATCGTAGGACATAGAGAAGAAATAATATCTAGTTTTTCATATTACGAATAAATTAATCATGCATATCTCTTTAGAATCCATGCATATTCTTCATGTAGTCTAATATAATTTTCTCTGCTGTTGGAGCAAAGGAAAAGATTATTATTGTACAGGAATCTCTGTAAATATTAAGTAATTACGAAAAATCGAAAAAAGGGAGAATAAAATATAAGTACATATATTGTTTATTACATCTGTCTATTCGTTCTGTGCTGATACCTTTTGTTTTAAAAACTATTAGTATCAGCGAAACGAAATGACAATGAAAGACAATCATATTTAAATTTCTCTAATGTAAAAAACAAAGCATCGACTGAGGATTTTTTTTTCTTTCGCGCGATACATAAAATCGGACTTTGTACGTATAGCAATATCAATAGCTCTGACACAATCGAACGACTCATCATCAACACGATGAGAATATTGTTCATTTGAAAAAAATTTTTTTTTACAAATTAAAACATTATATGTATGCATAAATAAATAAATCTTTGTCTAAAGACAAATCAAAATGTAATACAATATAAAGATTTCTTTTACATCAATATCAAATATCATTGTATCAAAATACAATCATTATTGGCGCATTAGATCTTATTGATGCATAAGCGATTATATGTATTGACTATGAAACGTTCTGCATTGCTATAGTCGCATAAGTATCATTTACGAAACGTTGCAAAAAGGAAGCGTTTGTACTACCCATTAACAAAGAGGTATGCGAGAGAAGAGTTACCCGCGCATCAACGAAGAAGACACACTCCGTTAATATGATAAAAAACGATTTAATCTAGTCACGGAAGATACTTCATTCGTTTTTAAGCATCGTTCACACATAATGCAAATACCATTTGTTTTCTTTTCTAACTTATCGACAATTAAAACATATCGACGTTAAAGGATATTTACAAAACATTTCTTATCGCATCCATTCGCACGTTTTACAAGCGATCATCATTTACTTATTTCTTTTTTTTTTTTTTTACGGAATACCTGGAACAGTAATACAAGCATGACAAACGCATGAATCATCGTATAAGGAAGTAACAGCGCAGATATAGAAAAATCAGAAAATAGATTAATAGCGATTAATCAAAAAATGTCTAATTCTTTGACATTTTCGTTCATTCAACAAATTTGTATTTGACTTTAAATGAAATTCCGTTAAGATGTGTTCAGTATGAACTGATCTTAAATTTTTTGCAATAGTGTGCAGCTTCTTATGCGCACGCACGCGCACGCGCACACACAACG
Organism: Vespula pensylvanica; assembly: GCF_014466175.1. Lineage (NCBI taxonomy): Eukaryota > Metazoa > Arthropoda > Insecta > Hymenoptera > Vespidae > Vespula > Vespula pensylvanica. Next base: position 2,575,521 of record NC_057708.1, on the reverse strand, counting down.
TACAGAAGCATATACAGAAGGTATAAGAAGGGGGAGAAAGAGAGTGAGAGAGACAGAGAGAGAGAGAGAGAGAGAGAGAGAGAGAGAGAGAGAGAGAGAGAGAATAAATTAAACGTATAGAGGGGGAACTAGGATAGTATATAAGAGAGATAAAGTATAGAAGAGCGCAAGGGGAAACAAGAATGGGTAGAGATAAAGAAAAGGAGAAGTAGGAGAAGGAGAAGACGAGTATGGATGGGCAGGGGTAGGCTTCTTTGCAAGCGGTTTTGTCTACGAGCAGTACTAGCGACAGGTATGGCAAAGCGAAGATGATTCCAATGTATTGCCTTATTCGCGCGTACGTGTGTACAGACCTTAAACGTCCTGTAAGAGAGAGTGGAAATCAATATTTCATCAATTTACATATATATTTCCGAGCAACGTCTCCGAAAAACTTATTACACGTTGAAAATGTTAAATTAATGGAAGGACACGAAAGGAACAAAGGTGATGATAATAGAGGAAGAAAGAAAGAATAGCAAAAGTGAGAAAGATAGAAAGTACGCACGCCTTTGGTGTGTGAGAGAGAGGAGAAAGGAAGAGAGAGAGAGAGAGAGAGAGAAGGGAGTAATACGAGAGTGACATGCATCTTGCAACGGCATTTCTTCTCGTATCATTCCTAGCGAGTCATTCAGGATTCGCCGGTGGAAATGCAAATGCCAAAATAAATACAGTAAAGATCGCAAAGTGTTGCGAACTCAGTGAACTTCTTCTGGACGACACGTGCACACCATTATCGGTTACAAACGAAACGAAACCATGGCAACCGGAATATACCGAAGACAAAGACTCCGACCTTTTGTTACGAACTCAAGTTACTCCAGATTATCGTTTTGGATTACCTAAATGTCATAGTAATGAACATCAATGGCATGTATATTATTATCCTTCTGGACCAGATAGATTGGCTATTGTATTACCCTTTGGCAAACTTAGACATTATATCGATGATCTAAAGAAAGAAACAAGCAGAAATGGCGAAGAAGTCGTAGAATCATTCAGATTTGATGACGAAGAAGATGAGAAATCTATTCACTATGATTATTCTTTTGGGAAATATTGTGCAGATAAAGCTATCTTAAGTAGAGATCATTTAGTTGCTACCTATGCTATGATATGTGTGCCTGAGGTACCTGTTCAGTGGACAGATGCCAATTACTTGATGAAACATGCTATTGATCCTGCCTTTCATGCCATATCTATAGCAGCATATCTTATTGTCGCAGTAATTTATTTTGTTTTACCGCAATTACGAGATCTTGTAGGTAATATGATAACTACTATGACACTGTGCCTTATAACGAATCAATGTGCCTCAACAGTAAGAATATTCACTGAACTTGGTAGTCATGTTAGCTTTATGATAGCTGGTGAGTTAAAAACCAACTAAATGCAGAATTTCAATAAAATCAAATTTTTATTTGATTTTCTTTGATTTTTTCAGATACAGTCGCATATGTGTCTTTATTAGCAGCTTTCTTTTGGCTCAATGCTTTGGGCTATTATGTTTGGAATACATTCAGATCTCGTAATGTATTTTTGCGTATAACTGATGGGAGAAAATATTGTTACTACTCCACATATGTTTGGGGATCAACCATTACTATTGCTGCAACGGCTATTTTTGCTCATTTTGCATTAGAAACTGATAAACCCTCTATAGGTGGTACAGTATACCCTGCTCAAGAAACTGTTGGCTGGCTAGCTCTTTCAGTATTATTTATGTCTATTGCTCTTACAATAATAGTTGACTTTTGCTTTGTTTTAACAACAGCAAACAGGATTAAAAGAATGAGTACATATGGCAGAATTCATCATAAAATGAAATACAGCTTCAGAATGTTTGTTTTTCTGTTTACAATAATGAGCATTAGTTGGATATCTTTATTACTGTCAGGATTAAAATATGAAGCTTTAGCATATTGCCACATTATTGTTAATTTGTTACAAGCAATTTTTGTACTTTATATATGTGTATTTGGTCAAAAAAGAGTCACATTTTTACTTGGAAAAACATGCAATTGTTGTAATACTGGAGATAATATTGAAGGCCTTGATTGGGGAGAAGAGATGACAGCAATAAATGCAGGTTATTAAAGTGCATTTATGTTATATTTTATAAATAACTCTGACTGAATGTCCAAATAAGACATATCTAATGTTTAATATCAATAAATCTTAAATAGTGTTATGATATTTGATATCTTGTAAATTGTATGTGCCTTAAATCAAATAGATTTGTGTATATAATCAGAGTGTGTATTAATTAATAATATAATACAACTTTATAAATATATATTACCTAGTAAAGTATTAATACCTATGTTTGGTATATAGTTAAAGTTAATTATGAAACCTATATGTTCTCAAAATATTTATGTAATATTTGTTTGTATAATATGGCAATTTTTGTATAAAAAGAGAATTATTTCTCATAAATATTCATGCATACTCACAATTAAATATACTATCTTACATACTCTACTTATATCCTGATATTATATTTCTAAAACTTACCTGACCAAATAGTCCACCTTCTGGCCGATGCAACAAATTAGATAGTTGACAGCGTACTACCAAATGGCAATCATCCATCACAGTATTAAAAAAGCGTCTGGTTGGTAGAAGAGCCTCTAGATCAATGATCAGTTCCAAGAATCTTTCACAATAACGTATTTTGTCAGGGAAAACAGGTTCTGTAATAATATATTTAAAGTTATATTGTTCTAAAATATATATTAACATATATATCAAAATATAACAAAAAATAGTGACACGAGTTCCTAAAGCAAAAATGGTATATGTATGCCTCTATATACAAATGACATAAGAACAAATTTCTTTATATATAACATGTTTCTTAAAACACAGATTGTTAGTATCTTAAAATAGTTGATCATCGATATTTTTGGCGTACAACAAGAGGTCATGGCTTACCTTTTTTCCTGTCAGGAACTCGTGCATCAATTACCTTCAAGTGGAATTGTTTCTAATATAGTCATAAATTTAATCATTAGTCTATGCAAAAATTTACGTTCCCATTCTAATTTTTCTTTCAACTCGGGGTTATCTTTTTTTCTTATAACCTTCCAATATTTTCTCCATTTTGGATATTTTTTAAATTCTAATTCTCTACGTCCCTCTTGCAATGAAATCCACATAGACAACGATACCAATCTCTTAACTTCTTCTCTAACTAATGGTACTTCCATAGAATTGAAGCAATGATTCAAAAAAACAATAAGAGCAGTTTGTTCCTTAAGATCAAAATCCATTATACTTTCTTCTAAACATGCTTCGAGAACTTTCTGAAAAAATCCTGCAAAATGAGTAGGATTTTTTTCAAATGCCTCCCAAACTTGTACACGTTCTCGAAATTTCTCATTGACCATAACAACAATAGACATAGTATGAGCACGTGTAGCACTTTCCACATGATAATTTGGCCAAAGAAAATTTTCCAAATATTGACTGAATTCTAGCATCATAATGCGCCGAATTGAAAACTTCGAAGCACATATTTCTTGAATATAAATGTCATCTACTATTTGAGAATTAAATGGAAGATGTATATCTGTAGTATGTGGTGCCCAATACTTGTTGGCCAACTGTAAAATAAACCAAAAATTTGATCGTTTCAAATTGTTTTATATACGATTAAGTTATAAAAAAAACGAGTATTATTTATTTAAATAACCTGATCTTAAAAACGAAACCGATACAATCGAAAAAAACAATTAAATGAAATACCTGAGTTATTTTATCTGCATTAATCTGCTCAACCGTTGGAGCAGGATTATTACTTTTGATGGAAGGAACATTTTGATTTTCCATTTTTGATCATCAATATTTTTATTTTATATACTTTTTCACAATATAACACAAAATATAATTCAGTATATAAATTAAGTAGCTTGAACGTTACTGCACTTCATTCGACGCGTACACGTTTTGTTCGGTTGTATATATATACAAATATATCACACGATCATGTAATTCAAAATAACATTTCCAATGTTATATCAATTATATTTCCTAAATTTATCAACACTTTTTTATTTTTTTCAAAATATTAATATATAATTAAATTAATAACCATATATATAATTTTTAAAATTACAGCAAATTGCTTATCCACGAAACTCGTTAATACTCGGTAAGCGTGGTAGTAGATGAAATAAATTTAATATTGCGTCGTTGACATTGTTGTCAATATCTTTAATCAATTAAAGTAATTTTCATATATTGTCATTGGTACAATGATTTTTGATATTTCAATTCGAAATTAATTATAAAATTGAATCGTTTAATTTTTAATCATTATCATATTAATAACGTTATGTTACACGTTATGTTACACGGTCTATCTAGATCAAATTTAATCAATGACCAATCATTAATGCGCCATGTTTGAATTTCCTTCCGTTCGAAACACGTGAAAATAAATATTTATTATCTGTTGAAATTTTTATCAACATATAAGGTACTTGCGGATCATTTTTCTATTATTTATTCGTTTACTGTAAAAATATTAATTATTTTAACGAATAAATAGTTTATATATGATTCTGTAAGCATAATTAGAAATAGTTGTCAAAGAAACGTATAGTATGCCTCCCAAAAAAAGAAATTATTCGGAATGTGATCATCCATCTAAAAACTCAAATTCAAAAAAATTGAAGTTATCAATATCTGATAATAAGAATATTCTTGATGACGTTAAGTCATGTGAAAATTTAACAGAAATTCCAAATAGTACAGAGAATAATAATGCTTCATCAACATTGTCATCTGTGCAATTACCAGTTTCTGAAAAACTATTATTAATTGAACAAGAACTATGTCAAAAACTACAAACTATAAGTTTCCCTTCAAGCGTTGCATATGTTTATAATCCAATCATCTATGCATTTGAAGTACATGCAATGTACGTTCAAACCTATTGTAATGGACCTAAAAAGATTTTATTTCTTGGAATGAATCCTGGTCCATGGGGTATGTCACAAACAGGTGTACCATTTGGTGAAATAAGTATGGTTCGTGACTGGTTAAAACTTCATGGTTTTATTGGAAAACCTCCTCGAGAACAGCCAGATAGAAAAGTAACAGGGTTTGATTGTAAACGTAGTGAAATTAGTGGTAAAAGACTTTGGGGTCTTTTTAAAGAAATGTGTGGATCTCCACAAAATTTGTTTAAAGATTCTTATATACATAATTATTGTCCTATTGCTCTAATGGATCATAAAGGCCGAAACATCACACCTGCAGAATTAAAGGCAATATTTACTTTCTTTCCTTTCATTATTTTTATATACTTACAAAATATTTTTTGCAGGGTGAAGAACAAAAATTAATACATGAATTGTGTGATCAGGCATTATCTAAAATTATTCAATTGCTGGGTGTAAAGATTATAGTCGGTATAGGAAGATTTGCAGAAAAAAGAGCACAGACTGTAGTCAATGCAAATAATTTATCTGTACAGGTAATAAAAATCATTATTTAAGAATCTTTATATATATTATAAAAAATATAAAATAATTTATATTATATGATTATATAAAATATAAAATAATTCATTACTATTTTAGGTTTTATGGATTACTCATCCTAGTCCAAGATCTGTAGGAAATCAAAACTGGGATCAGAAAACTAAACAAAGGTTACACGACCTTGGATTAGCAGAATATTTTAGTAATTAAACAATTGTGTTATTACAATAAGTACAAAGGAACATTTTTTATCTATACTATGGACTAACATATATGATTATAAAAAGTTCTTACAAACAATAGGAGATTCATTTCTATATAATTATCTATTTGTACTTTTAGACTTATATTATTGTTTCTATTAATTTTAATATCACCATGAATGCAGTTGCATGGATGGACATTGCCTTAAAAAAAGCTGAGGCTTCATTAAAAGTTGGTGAAGTTCCGGTTGGATGTTTATTTATATATAATAATGAGATTATTGCAGAAAGTAATAATACTGTTAATGAAACTTGTAACGCAACGAGACATGCTGAAATGAATTGCATTGATCAAGTTTTAGTATTCTGTAAAGAAAAATGTTTAGATTATAAGGAAGTTTTTTCTAACATTGATATTGTTGTTACTGTAGAACCATGTATAATGTGTACATCTGCATTATATCAATTACGAGTACGCAGTATTATTTATGGTTGTAGAAATGATAGATTTGGAGGATGTATAAGTGTTTTTAAAGTATCCAACGTTTATGATACCAAAATAACAATACTAGGAAATATAAAAAGTGAAGAAGCAATAAATTTACTTAAAAATTTTTATGAAGGTACAAATCCAAACGCACCAGAGTCTAAAGCTAAAAAGAGTTAGAAAATTAAAAATGAAGATCAATAATAAAAAACTATGATACTAAGTTTGACTGTATGATTTTTTCATTGTTTTTATATATATTACGACGCACGCAACAATATAAGTGACAATTCTTATTTTGATATGTTTTTACACTTGTTTGTGTATTTACGATTTTGCTTAAAAATTATTCTATTTGTATGTATTAAACGTTATCAAATACACCACGTTTGATCCAATTCACATTTTCCTTGATACCATCTTATAAGTAACTGATTTCGTAGTGTATAATCTTTCAGTACCATCCCTTTGACCTAAAATATAATACATACAAGATTAATAAGTACAAATTATATTTTTTTAGACTTTTATAAAGACTTTTCAAGAATTTACTATAGGAGGTGGAAATATTCTTTGAAAATCCATTTTGTTTTGATGTTCTTTATAACTTTGAGATAAAATGACTTTGGTCTCTGATGTGAAACATGGACTACAAAGTTGACATTCTATTATAAAACAATCTTTACAATCTGCACAAAATTCTGGTAATACTACTAAATTTTTAGTTGCAACTTCCATTTCATGTTCCTCTTTGTTTCTGTAACGTAAATATTTGATTTAAAATCTAATTTTGTTTTGTATATAAAAACTTTGGACAGTTTAATAAAAATATAAATGACCTTGTTTGAAAATGATTCTCTTTAATCCTTTGACTGATACCAACGAGTGCAAATAAATTAAATATAACTTGCTCATAAAGTAACTGATTAGGTGGATAATGTGCAGAAGATAAATTTGGAGACATATTTGCTTCCATTGTATATACATTCAAGTCTTCATCAAGTGTAAAATCAAATCTGACCAATTCAAAATAATTTCTTCCACCACCAAAACGTTGAATTGCTTCTTTTACTAGGCCTTCTTTCATTAATGCTACTTCTCGAATTGCCTCATGTATATTGCTCCATATTTTTTGAGGATCTTTTCCTTCTGATCTTATATATGCATCCAATGAATCTTTCATTGAAAATCCAAGACGAGTATAATAGTTTTTTAAAGATGGTACATCCCAAATAGGTCGATAATCATCACCAATAACATACTTATCTATATTATTGCTATCAAATGGATAATATTGTACTGTACAAAATCTAAGTAAAACATCTCCTTTGTAAACATATACTCTTAGTGGATCAATTGATGTAAATACAGTATAAATGCCTATATCAAACTTATAATTATCAACGAGGTATGGTCGATCTATAAATTCTTGTACAAAAGAATCCGTATCACTAAAATTCACATCATTAGTCTTAATAACCTTGATACCACGATGGCCATTAGACTTTTTAAGAAAATATTTGTTTGGATACAAAGTAGCATATGTAAGAAAAAGATCTTTATCCTTTGGAATCTTAAATGCTTTAGGTATATAGCGACCTTTAGATGTTGATAAATGTCCTTTGTTTGTAATATAACCACAACCAGGAAAATGATTTATACGTTGATGAGGTTGTAAATTTTTTAAAACTGGTGCTAATGTTATGAATGGATATTCATGCGACCATAAGAGATTCCATTGAGTTTCATTAGTAGCAGGTTGAAAGCCTAAACGTTCTAATACGACAAATATATGTTTTAAATGTTCAGTGGTATTGTTGTATCTATTATAAATTAAAAATGTTGGTTTTTTCTCTTTGATTTGGACTATTTGTTTATACATCCTTTTAATACGTGACTGATTATATAAAAAGTAGGATATGCCAATTATTAATGTTAGTCCCACAGCAAAGTACAAAAACATTTGGAATGTTAATTTTAGTTTCTTATTCATTATATATGCACGTTTCTCCTGCTGAAAAAATTAATAGTTTTATACATTATTTTTTAATGCCACATGTAATTATATTTATATAAAAATTAATAAATCATAAAATATTTACAACCTTTTTTTTATTTTTCTTTTTTTTTTTCAGCGTCATTGTGTCTGATTTTGAAAGAACAATATTAGAACGTATCAACATTTAGTTTACGTGACACTGAAAGGTGTTTGAGACGAATAGAACGCACAATGAAAAAGTACCGTTTTAATGTATTCCCCTCTCTTGCTAATATGTCCCATATGTATCACGTTAGAAAAACAGTTTTTTGATATAGGTAGACGACAGTTATAATAATCGAATAAAGAATTTCTTGTTGTAATTTTATCCTTTTACTTAATATGCGTATAACGTTTTAAAAGCAATTTCGAATCTCTTTCACTATAAGTAAATATTTTCTAAAAAATGTTTGTGTACCATAATTATTAGTTAATATTAGTTATTTATATTCGAAATCATTCTTATATTTCCTTATTCACGAATAATATACGAACAAAAAACGAACAAAAATATAATTTACTATATAAAATATATAATCTTCATATATATACAAATAGTTTTCTTTGTTTCGACAAACCATTCTAATTTATTTAAAAATTTTCAAATACACAACTAGCGCCCTTTTCTTTCGCGCCTTAAAAATACGTTAAAATGAGAACATACATTCAAGAAACATTCGATTGAGAACCCTGTTCTTTACATTTAGAGACTTCCACGAAGAAGCATCTCGATTTATTGGTAAGATGGGTTTTCAAAATATTTGGTATTCGCATCCACGAAAATACGGTCAAGGATCTAGATCTTGGTAAGTTGCAATTGAAATATATTTTTTTTTTTAGATTTAATATATAAATTTCTTTAGCTAAGTGAAAATAATAAAACAACGTTGTATTGTACGTTACGACCGCGTGTTACAAATATTTCATTCTATGTATTTTATTTTATTATTTAACATTTTTATGTAATATTTATAACAAATAGTATGCTGAGTAATTCTGTATTTATCATTATTTATTTAAAGCATAACATACAATGCATTTTTCCATGATTTCATTAATCTAACCTAAAAAGGTTAGATAGATGAACAAACTAATAAAGATTAGCTTATATTTTATGTCTATTTTTTTCGTTAAAAATATTTCTTAAAATTTTTTTACAGCCGTGCTTGTGCAAATAAACATGGACTTATCCGTAAATATGGTTTGAATATATGCCGACAATGCTTCAGAGAATATGCAGCTGATATTGGTTTCAAGAAGGTAAAAATGGAATCATATGTAATATCTAAAATAGAAAGAACATATATCAATATTCATAAATAAAGTTTTTTTTTTTCTTTTATAGTTGGATTAGTATGTTAGAAAAAAGTTTAACAGGAAAACAAATTCCAACAATATACTATTGAATGCATCAAAAATCATGCAAAATTTTATTATCAAGATGAATAAACTGATAATTTGTATAAATCTAATACAAAAATAAATGTAATTTCAGAAATTAATATTTGTTGTATAATCGCGTAGAACTAATTTACCCTTTTGCATTAATTAAGTCTCGTGTCAGTTTATAGGTTATATCATTAATTCATATCATTTTTAAGAAATATCTATTTTATGAATTAACCAATTAAAACTCTTGGTTATTTACAATGCAAATGGTGGTGTCCAACAATAACCAATCGGAAGTGATTAAATATGTCGGTCATGTTGCTATTTTCTCGTGTAGATATCTCGATCGTGTTACTGAGCTAAATTGCACGAATTTATGTGTAATTTAACGTAATAAAGACTGTTAAATCTTTTACAATTATTTAAATTTGGTGAAATGGGATTTACAGACACATTAAACTATATCTTATTTACCAATCCAATTAGTTCTGGGACATTCTTATTTCTCAGAGGTACAGCAAACATGGTAAGTTCTTTTTAAATCTATTTATTAATGGAATTATTATTTGAAAAGTAAATTTAGATCTTGATTTCCAATGCTGAATAGATACACAGTTTCGTTTCTATTTAGACCGCTTAACTAAACTATCAATCATATCAAATATAACCTACAACAAAACATAAGGTATGATATTTTATATATGTATATCTATATATATATATAGAAAATAACAAATATAAAAAAGTAACAAAACTGAAAACAAATAATTTTAAACTAATCAATTTTTATTTGTGTAATATCGTATTATAACAAAGTAAAATTTATTATATAATCTATTATTGAAAAAAAAATATTACAGGCTGGTGATTATATAGGTTTACAGCCTAAACAAAAATTAAAAATGCCATCTTCTAAACCTTTATGGAAATTAGCTTCATCTGCAGGACCTTACGTGAAACTTGCTGGACTTAGTGGAGCGGCAGCTGTAGTATTGGGTGCTTATGGTGCACATAGTAAGTTGCACAACGATCAATTTGTAGTATCGATATATCTTTAATAATAATCTAATTTCATCACGATCTATGTTATAAAAGAAATGAATTTGTTAAATGTCTATAAAAAAAATATATATACATTGTATAAAAATTATTTCATCGTTTCAGAACTTAATGCAGAAAAACTCCCAGACCAAGCAAGAATATTTGAAACAGCTAATAGATATCATTTTATACATACATTAGCTTTACTTGGCTTACCTCTTAGTAGAAAACCATCCTTGGTAAGTCTTTATTAAGTATTGCAATTTTACTACTAATTGTTATATCCTTTCTCATTAATTTACAGGTTGCAGTTTTTTTCATTTGTGGAATAATACTGTTCAGTGGTAGTTGTTATTATGTTGCTTTTACAAATGATAAACGTTTTTCAAGAATAACGCCGATCGGTGGTACATGCTTCATATTGGGATGGTTATCTCTACTTATATAAATATAATAATAGAAATATATTGTGATATGTTTCAAGTGTAAGATCATATTTTAAGTTTGATATTTTTTGGTAAATAATTCCTTAACAAATATATAAATGGCTATGTATAAATAATGTTGATATCATATATTTCTATGGAAAATAAATCATATTTAAGTAATATATTTTGTAGCATACCATGCATGCCATATGTAGTAAGTATATTATCATTGATTAAAAAAAAGTTTTTTTGGCAAGCATGTTCCTTGTATTTACATTTATTGAAGGCTTTAAAAAAAAAACAAAACTTTCTGCATTGTGTAAAGAAAAAGTCCTTTATACTAATGGATTGATATAAATATAACTTTGTTTATAATATTAATGACATGTGTTTGAATTGTATCTTGAACCATTACACGTTTCTTATAATGTGTATATAAGACTGTTGGTTGAACATATTTTCTTTCATTCATATTTCTTTTGCTTCTATGTATTATTGTATTTACGTATTACCTTTCGTCGTTCATCGTCACATAGTGTGAAAGGACACGATAAAAAATAACTATGTACCTTATACATTATGTTGATTGCAGCACATGTAACATTGCCTGATGTACGTGTGTAATCACACAGCATATATCACATATTAAACATTGTGGTGGCATGATATCGGCAGCTCTATTATCTTTTTAAGTATATTTAATAAACTACAATAAAATATTGAAATGAATACAACTGTTATTAATCCATTAGAGGTGGATCTTCTAATTGCACTGAATTGTATACTAGGAAAACAATTTATGGCCTGCAAGAGCAATGTTACATGGTATAATAAACGTAATAATGATCGAACTAATTTCTTTTGGATAAGAGGTTAACGTGATGCATATATGTACGTGGCGTTAATAATTTTAGCACCCGACTTACACGCAATTTTTTTTCTGAACCTCTTGCGCCTGAATTTAAGAAATTAATATACGTTGTTATATGATCCATTTGATACACCAGCTTCGCTTATAATTGATAACTTTTCTATTTCGTATTATACAGAGTCTTACATTTTGTTTTATTTTTTGTTGTTTTTTTTTTTCCATAAATATGATGCTTGGCCTGTATTTAAGTGGACATAAGAATTTTCTTCTGTTCGCACAACCACGATGGGAATACGGTCTGACGATGCTGGCTGCATCCTTACACAGTTAAGTAAAGTAATAATTCGACTATCTTACCTAGAATAAAGATATCAAATAATATAATAATTAATTAATGATACGTAGATTATAAATTTAAATATATAGGAGTGTTGCACGAAATTAGTGCAATGCTCGCAAGTGCCGTAGATTAAGCGGCGAACATAAGAGATCGATCTATATCATGAGAGAAAAGAGGGCACAAAGGATGATATTATGCTGCCACACATTCACGAGTTGGCGCTCTCTTTGCAGTTGAGATGTAAAACATGTGCTACTTTGTAGCAGCATGTATTTTCTTTACTGATTTTAGCTCATAAATTCCTCGTAGATTATGAGGCATAAGATTGGCGATACACATGGCGATGCTAAATGCATCACTGATATAAAATTTACTTATATCTAGTAAACGTCCTCTGGGAGAGCTAAAGTATATATATATATATTTATGTATATATGTATATATGTATATATAATACATATATATATATATAGTTATAGTATAGTTTTATAGCAATATCAATTTTGTTTTTTTTTTTACTATCGTAATATAAAGTATTTATATGTAAACTTGCGTTCTCATTAAACTATATTTACATTCCTTTTTTTATTATCATTACACACACCGAAGATAAGTTCCTAGAATCAGGTTGCGCACTTAAGCTTATCTAGCGCATAATATCACCACAGAGAGAAAACCTACGTGGTGAGGCTAACATCATTGATTTTTTTTTGCACTTTTTCTGATAAAGTATATCACATTCCGAAACGTACGTAGTAATAAGATAAACATCTAGTTTGAACCCATTATGAACAAAGAGAAGTCTGGACAAATTAAAATAAAACAAATTGCGAACAAATTTATACAAAGTATAAAAACCGTGTTTTGTCGTTGTGTTGATTTGGAATAGAAGAGAAATTTAAAAAAAAATTTCTTTTATATATATTTGAATTGGTCTCAACCTGAATATAATGCGACAGCGAAAAAAGAAAGACGCGGCGGTGATTTTCCCATCCATTTCTAGGAAAGGTGGAATGAGTGTTGACCTTCTTGTGCTGCTATTCTTAATTTTTCCCGCATTATTTCCAAGGTAGTATAATCAGGCAATTTTAAATAGTTTACGCAAGTCATTACAGATGGTAAAAAGTCATCGGTTTTCATAGATGGATCAAAAGTTTTCCGCACTATCGTTAAGGGTGGGGTCAAACTTTTAAAGCCTGTAAAAGATATAATTTCATCAATTTATGATTATCAAATTCATTATTAAATATTAACGAGCAATGAAATAATTAAAAGAATAATAAATAAATAATATATATATGTATACTTACCTCCAACAGGTAATCGTGGTGATCCAGTAACAAATTGAATAAATTGTCTTTGCTCCTCGCTATTGTATTTGGATAAGACTTCAAATAAGAAACGTATAGCCCGAGAATCTGGAGTATAACCATGATCTGTACGACAACATTCCAAAAGAGTTTTTGTATCCCATTGACCACCACCTTGTGTGTGTCCGCAGAATACAGCTTCCAATTCTTCTGGGAAAAATAATCGTAATTGTGCCGGTGGAAATACCGATTCGAATCCTTCTCGAAATGCTTCCATTTGTCTAAAAACTCCTTCGTAGAGGAACCAATGTGTTACCAACTGTAATACGATATATTTGTTCAGTTTTAATATTCATACAGTATATAGAAAAAAAAGATGGAGAAACGTGTAAAGTATATTACGGATTATTTAATAGTAAGTTTTTCCTATTTCTTTTACGATATATACCTTGATATATTGATCCAAATTATGAATAGTGACAGGTATATCACTTCCTCCTTTCCTTAGTTCTATATTTTCATAACCTGGTAATTCGAAGACAAGTCCAAGTTCAGAAATAGGACAACCGTCCAAATCAAGCGCTTCGATTCGTTGCGCTCTTTCCGTCATTCTTAAAGTTTGATCCTTTTCCATTATTTCTTTTCGTCTTACCACTTCTTGCAATTTCGTGAGGGTACGATGTATATCAGGACAAACGTATACTAAATCTGCTAAAGTAAGCGTATGTTCTTCTCCCAATAACCAACGATAAAATGTTAAACTAAATGGTAGATCCAACTAAAAAGGAAGAATCAATAGTTTTTATTGTAATTAATGATGTAAAATATATTACTACTTTACTATAAAAGCAACGCTGAAATTGAAAACATACCATTCTTGAATCATATATTGCCTTCGCCATAAATTTACCAAGAAATTTAAATTTCGTTTTGAGTTTCGCAAGATGCGATACTTTAGTACTCCACGGTATTGGCGTTGCGAAGAGTCCATGTATAGGATTAACGTAACCTGTCTCCGTAGGATTTGAACTACCATGCCAGAGATCCAAGTCAGCACGTTGAAGTTCTTTAGAGACTAGCGCATAAAATTCTAAAGTTGGGCCCAAGCCAGTTCCGACCTATCAAAAAAAAAAAAGAAAAAAAGAAAAAAAGAAAAAAAAAAACAAAAGGGATGGATCAATAAATCTATTTAATAACATTATAATGAATAATCATAAACAGTGTATTTTCTGTAAAAGAAAAATATAAAATGAACCTCGTTGACATATTGCACTTCAAGAAGAGCTTTGCTGGAAGCTAAATCTTGAATAACTTGTTCCGCTTGTTTCAAAATGTCCGTTCTCGAAATAGTTCTTTTTCTTCTCTCTAAACGCGGAGTAACACGTTCTTGACTATCAGATCCTGACAATTCTGGAGCAGAGTCTAGAAGACGTTGGAGTGCTCTATCACGATCAAAAGATGTTGCGTACAATAGCAACTGCCTTGTTTCAAATGGAAATAGAAAGGGGCTATAAAGAACAAATAATATTTTATATAAATATCGGAGAATAAATATTGTATATTAGAATTATGTATATAACTTACCATACTGTTGCTATTTGCTGCAACCATGATGGCAAATTTCCAGTCATAATAACTAACGGATCCTGCAGTTGTCTACTCGCCTTTGCCGCTATCTTGTTATTTATGAAATCTTGTGGAGATAATAGGCTCATACTTTTCAGATGAGGAAATAGAACTCCCCAATGACGATTAAGTGCATGTAGAAGCCGCAATAGACATAAGCCGTCTAAAGAAGCATCCGATATGGTTACAGATGGTGGCAAAGATGGAGATAGATAAGGAGTAAGTGGACATCGTTGCGCTGGAACTATTCCTTCCAACCAAAGACTATCTTCTTTTCGCTTTGAACTGATCTTTGTACTCTTGCCTTTGCCTTTTCTACTACCGCACTGTGAACTCGACCCTGGTTTGGAAGATGTCGTAGCCTCGTCCTCTGGTACAGGTCTGGATAAAAAAATAAATGTAACAAATTTAAAATAACACTAAGAACTTTTCGTCACGTTAACTATTTTATTCTAAAATCAAATTTATCATTAATCAACCTTGACAAATATCAAGAGAATATGCATTTATAATTATAATAGTGCCTCTGCTTTAACATCTTCAAGAGAGCAACTGGTTTGTACAAACTTACATTGAAAGAAACAGGGATAACAAAAATTGCTCTAAAAGTGATAATTATGCATTCAAGATATGGACCTTTTATTTAATGTTTTCGAAAGGATTTTCCTGCGACAAGCCTTCCTTGATATATGTTGTCATTTATTTGATATGATTTGGCAGTAACTACTATATTTTTTACTGCAAAAAATATTTAGCTGGAAATATATACCCCTTTAAGATTGAAAGGGCAAAAATCTCACTTGTACACTTGTTGCAAACTTCGGCAATCAGATGAGTCAAAGATCAAGAGTATCCTTCAGAAATAAGCCATATAATTATTACCAGTATTTAAGCATATTATTAAAAAATTAAACAATACCTGTAATATATCGTATGGGTTTGCACCCATACTGCATCGTGTCCCAAAGGAGGTTCACCATCTGCTTCTGCTTCTGAATGATCTATACCAGAACAACCAAATTGTCTTACTGCCTGGTATACGGTCATATTAAAAGGTAATACTTCATCCCCTATCAAAAATTGGAGCTTGTGTTTTGCAGAGCCTTGACTTATAACAACTGCTGCCTATAAATTAAAACGAAAATAAAAACAAAAGACAAAAAATATATGTAATAAAAAAAGTATAAAAAAAAAAAAAAAAATAAATAAAAAGCAATAGACAACTTGTAATGTAAATTAACAAAGATGGAATAATATATATGTAATTCAAACTTACCAAAGTATCATCTATATCATCCTCGCTATTATCATCGTCACTAACCAAAGATTCTGCATCCCGTATTCTACCGTAGCCACGAACCATTAAATATCTTTCTATTGCTTGCACTAACGCAAGAGGATCTATTTTTACAGTACCTCCCTTCCATTGTTTTAAATTATTACAATCTGGATGCCGCTGAAGATTGCACTGTACCATAACAATTAAATCAGATTTTTTAATTTGTAAAATTTTTTTAAAGAGAGAATGAGAGAGATAAATTCTTATCAAAATGTTGTACCTTCAACTGATGCGTATTGAAAAATTTAAGAGCACTAGTTCCTCCACGTCCAGCACCGGATCCTGCTGGTAAATCATGAACCTTTACTGGAAATTGTTCCAACTGTGCAACACAACTGTTCAATTTTGCGACAAGAGCACCGAATGCTCCCGGTTGAAGATCTACGACATTGTTGTCTTGCTGTATCTAAAGATTGCAGTAAATAAAATTTATTGAAATTTCGTGAAATTAAAATACATTAAAACAAAAGGAAGGGGGGGGGAGAAAGATAGAGAGGGAGAGAGAAAAAATGCAACATTTTCTTACAGTAGATTCTGCAAATAGTTGCCAGAACATCCGTAAACGATCGTAACGATTTCCAGGTGCGTCTGTGGTTGTGAGGTAGTTCAACAAAGCTTTTATAAGACCACTATAATTCATTTCAAAGGGAGATATATCACTTTCTAGTACAATATCTCGTAATTCGGTAAGAGCTGAGAACATTTCGTCTAATTGCTATCGAACACACAAAGACAGATGTTTAATAAACATAATTCTGTTTTTATTAAAGATACGACATTTTAACGACTTTATTTATACTTACATTTGATTGTAATCGTTGTATTGCGGCTGTAAGTCGCGCAAGAACCGTTAACGCTGGATGGGTGCAAGGTGCATCATCTTGATATCTTGCTAGGAATTGAGCAGCTTGTTCGCGTACCCATGCTTTTGCCTTATCCCGATTACCACCTGATAAATTTGGATTACTTGGTGGTTTTGATAAACTGGTTGAAGAACTTGTGTCTCTCTTATCACTAACAGTGCTTGACGATGACGATTTTCTTCCCCATCTAGCAGGATTAAGATTTCCCAAAAATCGATTATTCTTTTGTGTAAAACCAGTGAAAAGTGATTCTGGTTGTTGGGTTTGTTGCGTCGTAGTACCACCCAATCTAGAGAACCGACCTTTCTTGTTTTGACGTTTTCTTTTCAAAACATCTCCGATCCTTCTAATAAAATAATAGCGTTAAAATTGTAGAAGAGAGATGAATAAATTGAAAACAAAAAAAGTTAGTCCAACTTCTATATTACAATATTCTGTACTTACAGATGAGCACTTTGCGGTGTACTTGCATCTTCTACGGTGGTATTCAAATCTGTCCTACTATGTGTATCCATTGAAGGGGTAAGATTTGGCTTCATTTGACATGTTGCAACTGCGCCAAATAATATATTACCATTTGTCGATGGAGAAGCAATAGGAGACGTAGCACTACTAGAGGACAACATCATGGTGGAAGAAATAGGTGTAGATGGACCTGGTTGTGGACTTGGTAATGATGTACCTGTTCGAAAGATGATACATGACACGTTTACAAATGGTTTTACTATTTAATTGAGAATGTTTTCATAATTACGACTCACCAGAAGAGCACTTGGGCGGTGAAACTCCAAGAGGTATTTCAGGATCAGCTAGCTGCCGTATTTGATGTAAGACACCTTCACGATGGAAATGGACCCCAAATACTTGCGGTAATCTTTTCATTAAGATACTTGCCATTTGTAGAGCTCCTATAACTATTCGTAAATCTTGCGACGCTAACATTCCTGCTATATGCGATGATACAACTTGATTTTTCAAAACATCCTGATATAAACAAAATGAACAATCAATAAATTATATAAATGTTTAAACATGTTATTTTGTACTGACCTTTAATAAATCAGTGGAGGCATAATATACCATACGAAGAAGTGCACGTAAACATTTACATTTTACAGCAGGCCCGGCTGAACTACTATACACTTCGTAGAGTACGGAGAATAAAGTTCGTATAAAAGATACCAACCATTCATTTGTTTCGATCACTGGAGGTACTACGTCCATGCTAGAGAATAACGACAAATTTAATAATTTTTATTTTACTGACATATATACACATTTACAAGTTTTAGAAATTCATTACCTAGATGAGCAAGTAGGGCTTTTACCCTCAACAGGATGGGCATTCACTCTACGAAATATACTCCGTGCCATTCCAATATCCTCATTAATCTGTTTCATCACAGTCAAATCTATTGTATATGTCCTCCCTAGAGTAGAAAGGCATATCTCATCTTCTCCATTTTGAAATGCCATCTGAAAATGATTAGTTAATATGAAATGGTAATACCGATACATTTTCGTATATAAATTTGTTATATTTAATTGTACAGACAATAATTACTTTTCATAATACCTCAATAATCCTAGAATCAATAGTGCTGAATGGATGGCAGCAATGTCTTTCATCACGCCACTCCCAATGGACTGTTTCTTGTTGACTACTGGTCCTTTCGAGTAAACTATTTACACTGAATATACCGTCAGTTGGTAGCGGAGGCATAAGTTCTTCGATTAAACAAGTAATTTCAAACCATTCTTGTGGTGAACGTGGTACTAATTCTACATCTTCAGTTTTTATTTCCAAAGATCCAGTTAAAAGATAACTTAACGTGAAAGCTATATTTTGTTGTAAAAGCAGCTGCGCCAGATCAGGACAGCGATTTGATATCACAGATAACATTCGTAGCACTGTTATGAAGTTGCCAATACTGTTTACAGGTGGTGTAATCATAAGCTGAAATATTAATGTATAATATAAATAACATGAAATTACCGATTATTGAACTAAAAATTAATAATCTACGTACCAACTGTTGTAAATTTTGAAGTAGTTCTGCATTGATAATTTTATGTAGCATAACTGGGTCATGTTGAAAGCTATCAACCAATCGACTGAAAGCTTGGCAAACACATTCAACACTTTTTTTATCCTGATTTGTCAGTCTGTTTGTTAACAATGGTAAACTCTCTGCGACTAGATGAAAATCGTCAGGATGAAGATTTTGACAGCAATTAGCTGTAATTGTTAATGCTGCGCGTTGAGCCGTGATATTGAAGAAGTCAACAAATTTCAAACAAGCTGATACACCACCCTAGTCAAATAAAAATGTATTGTACATGGGAGATCAAACGAGTTTTGTATATATTTACTTAAAGTTGTAGATAGATAATAACATACCGCGTGTAATATTGTTTTGCTATGTCGACGGGATAACATAGCTAAAGCTGTTAAGCATTGTTCAGCGACGTCCATACATTCAATTGATTCTAGCTTCTGTAGAAATACTGGTACAGCATCAACAACAACGGTAGAAGATCGAGGCAAAGCTTCCATCATGTATGTCAAAGCACGACAAGCATGTGTCATTATAACGAAGTTGTGCTCTATTCCAAGTAAATTTATTAAAGCTGCAACCACTTGTTTAACAGGAAAACCTGTTAATGTATCTTCATTTCCCATAACAAGTATTTCTCCCATTCCTATGACAGCTTGTAATTGTTCGCCTTCGTCATCAACAGCTTGTAAACCAGCTAGGAGCTGTTGTGCTTTTGCAGCTGATAAAAAATAATTTATAATCATAAGTAAAACTATTTTTGTAAGTGAATTCTATTATCAAATAAGAGAATATATAAACGCAGTTTAATCTGATAAAAATGATGATTTTTCACATATAAATGTATTTATTATAATTCTAAGAATGTCAATATTATTAATATTAATACCTGAGCTTGCTCCCATACTTCTATTCAAAAGATGTTGCATTCGTGACCCCAATGCACCAAATACATGAGGAGGTAAACCTCTAGCTTCTAATAATGCTTGTAATCTCCCAACTTCACCATCATCACTTTCACTATCTCCTGTTGTACCAGATAATCCAGATGGTCCTCCACTCGCTTGTTTAAGAAACAACAAATTTTTTAATCTTATTAATTAAATATACTAAGTTAGTCTCAAAATTTTATATATATATATATATATATATATATATATATATATATATATTAAACATTACCAGTAGCAGATGTTACAGCTGACCCTGCTTCATCTTCACCCGTAGTAGTAACTAATTGACTACCAGGGATAGAAGATGATACAGATGTTGGGGTAGCACTGTTAGTAATAGATTCATTCCCTGACATTATATTTCCGGTACCTCCAGAAGTACTTTCCACCATTGACTTCCGTGCTCGTGACGAAGAGCGATGTCTAAATTTGAATTAAAATTATTATAATTTAATATAAATAATTTTGTGAAAAAGTATCCAAAAATTATTACCTTGAGCTAGAACAAGAACCCGTTGTGGAATCTTTTTTATGTTTTCCTGAAGTCTTGTTACTCGATGGCAGTTCCTTAGGTTGTTCACTTAAAAGTTTTATACGCGAACGAAGTGGATGTTTTTGTGAAGGATGAGGGTGTGCAGGGGTGGCAGTAGCGGTGGCAGACACAGCTGGATTAGTAGTGGCTGTTGATGTAATGCCACTAGTGCCTGCCCCGTCATGTGCCAACGCCCCCCCACCACTCTCCACAGAATTGCTAGCTGTGTTACCCACTCTGACGTTGGACTTCACACCCAAGATTTGACTACTCGTACTGCTACTTGTGCAGGTCGCACCACCGTGTGCTTTGGACCCTACAATATTTAAATAACATATGATTACTTGACTGTATAAAAGATAATAAAATATAGTTTTTTTGAAACATTACATGATGCATTAGAAGTTATTTTAACTTTAATATTTATCACATGATAATCTTATTGTCTACATTAGAAATATTACTATATGTAGACTTTTTATATATATATATATATTAGTGCATGTGAAATTTTAAGATTTGTGCTGTTCATCTTATTTTCCCTAAACAATTGTGAAACTCAAACATTTTCGCAAGTTAAATATTAATAAAGAAAAACAAGAACATTAAAAAAACAAATATATTTTTTTTATGTTCTAATAAATAAGATATAAAGATATAAGATATAAGATATAAGATATAAGATATAAGATATAAGATATAAGATATAAGATATAAGATATAAGATATAAGATATAAAGATCATATGTGAGTAAAAAAAATACATACAACTGTTTATCTTGGTTTTAATTATCTTATTAGTAATAAGTACTTGTTCGTATTTTTCTTCAAAGAAGTATTTTCAATCATAAATATAACAGTAATATTATATTTTTAAAATGTATGTATTTGAAACTCATAGCTATGGCATATTATTTGTAAATTACATCATAAACATTCATCTATGTATATAGACAATACATGATGAAAAGTTATTTACTATTTCATGATAAATTTATCATAATACATTTGAAGAAATAAGTATTATTTTAATTTCTTTTATATATATAAAACAATATGTTTCTAAAATGAATATTTTGATTTCAATTATAATTTAAAATGACAAATTAAAAATAGAACATGTTTTTTTCAATAGAATATTTTCACTTTATTAGTTTGTTCACCAAAATATTTTAGTGCAAAAATTCCTTCTATTTTTTATATTTTTACTTATAATTTTAAAAATGTATTATAATTTTATTATTAAATGATAGCTGATCAATTATTAGATTAATATGATATAATGTAAAATTTACTTTTATATGGAGAGATTCCTTGAATTTTATTAATGTTATATTAATAAGAATCATTTATAAGAAACTTCACGAAAATGTTTGCATATAGTTTATATAAATTATATTGTAACCCAAATAATAATGTTATATCACAATATAATGAATAATATCAAATTCAAATTGAGAAATTAATTTTGTTGAAATAAAAATTCTATAGGAAAAATTAATTTATGGTTAAAAAGTGGTATATGTATACTAAACAAAAAAACAAATAATTATTTAAACTATATATTTTTATTAAATACTGTCCCATAAAATAACTCAATAATTACAAGAACTGCACTTTATTATTATATTATTTAAATAAGAGAAACCTTGCATGTAGATGTAGGAAGATTTATATAATGTGGTTTAATAAATGTAGCATATCCTTTTCTTTAAATATCTATACCTTGTATTTATAAGAGA
The DNA here is from genome assembly GCF_014466175.1 of Vespula pensylvanica. NCBI lineage: Eukaryota > Metazoa > Arthropoda > Insecta > Hymenoptera > Vespidae > Vespula > Vespula pensylvanica. Next base: position 2,552,771 of record NC_057708.1, on the reverse strand, counting down.
AAATAAGGGGAAGAGAGAAAATGTGGTACGAATTGTGTACTCCTTAAGCTTACCTTCTTGATGATACGTTTGTGTTGATATTGGAAAAAGTGCTTTGACAGCAGACACAAATCCTTCCAGACATTCGCTCATCCTCAGGCCTAATGATACAGTCTGATCTATGACTTTTATTTTAATAATGCTACCTTCTTTATTTTTTATGGTATTTCTGATAAAATCCTCGCTCTATAATTTTAAATCTATCTTTTCCCTACTTTGTATATATAGGGAATTGTACAATGTGTTATTGCAATGTTCATGCAAGATATTTTCTTATATTTATTTGAATTAAAATAAGTAAATCAGAGAAGAAAGATTATTATAAAATTTGTGTGAAATATATTTATAAATTTAATGTTTGTGCAGTTCTGTTTTTAACTTAATAGCATTTTAGTATGCTGGTATTTACTATGTAAAACATTTCATTATATGTAAAGAATATTATTATATAAATTCAGTAAACCAAAATAACAATGACAACTATATGTATGTAGCTATTAAAAAAACATATTAAATCACTTAAAAAATTATTTCTGCACATGCACACTAATATATTTAATATAATTATATAAATGTAAATCCATATATTTAATTGTGAAATTAATATTTAATGAATAAAATAACACACTTTAAATTAAAATGTGTATTGCTCTTAAGGTCACTTATTTGCATGTTAACAACATCATGTTGGTCACATTGCCAAACACATATGGTAGATGTAAATTTAATATATAAAATTGATCTTAATATGCTGCACTTGTGCCATACCACATAATATATATACATATATATATTATGCTTTATAAGTTGATAAATATTAGAGTATAAAAATGGCTAATTCTAAAATCTTATATAACCTTTTATATAAGAACTAGGTTGTTCTTTCTTCTAAGCAAATCAGTTTACACTTGTCATAAATAATATAATATATGTTGATTGTGGAGTATATGAAGAATAATCAATAATAGAGTCTCACTATTTAATTTTTAATACTTAATTTGTTAATTTCTAATGTAAATTTTAGTTTCGGAGATAATTAGGTTAATTCTAATGGTATTCAAGAAAGTTTTATACATTATCCTTTATATATATTTACAATCAACATTTTATTTAATATAAAAAGTTATATACTAACCTCTTTCCCTTGATGTAGTTGAATTGCTAGAAACAGGAGTAGCACTCGATGATGATGCCAAGTTGTTGTACGTCGAAGATGATTTTCGATTACTATAGCCACTATTTAATGATAAGTTGTAGCTACTGCTTGCTTGCAATAAAGTTGCTGAATTTTGTGGGGTACGAGAACGAGTCCTCGAAGCTACACAATCTATAGCTGTCAAGTTTAACTCTGGCAAACTTGTCCTCGTGTTGCGAACTCTTGTATTACCACTAATACCACAATTAGACTGCTGAACCTTGTGTTGCAGTCTCCAATCTGTATCTAAGAAAAAATAACTAATTCATATGGATGTTGAGATTAATGTAACAAATTCTTGATGTAACAAATCACTACACAATTACAACTATTTCACATATTGCAATTACCTAGGAATGGTCCTAAACCACTTCCATGATTTCTGCGTTCACCCTTTATCTTGTCTTCTCCTTTTGAAGAATCTATAGAATGTCTATGTGCAGATGTGTTGTCAAGGTCCTGAGATGGTTGAGGATCACCAATAGTTTGTCTACGTCTTTTCTCTTCTACTGGCACTGGGATACCACTACTTTGTCGCTTTCTATAGCCACTTGTACCACTGCCTGAGCTTTTCCCTCTAATTTTAGAGGTACCTGCTGAAGCACTGGCCTTCTCTACAGACCCCCCTGACAACAACTGATCTTGTTGATCTGCCATAGATTAATTGACTCATGCCACTATACTGCCTATAACAAAAGCAACAAATTGTAATTATTATAGATGATATAACAATATATTAATATAATATTATATATTTTTATATATCCATGGAATGCTTTATATCTCGTAACTACGTCATTTTCAAATTTGATTGGAAAGTGCGTGTGCGTGTGCGTGTGTATACATGTATATGTGTCTATATTATATATATATATAAATAAATAAATATATGTATATATATATACACCCACACATACATATAAAATCTATAAATTAATCTACTTGAACTGAAAACAATAAGATGATAATTCTATAGCAGATTTGTCAATGCATAACCTGAGGATCAATACATATCTTTGTTCTCAATTATTAACACTTGAAATGTTGCTGATATATTGTTAAAGAGCTTAAAGCTTTGGATCTTTTCATAAAGCAATATATCTCAACTGTCCAATCAAATATTATTAATCTTAATCATTATAATAAATAATTAAAATTGAAATAGAAAACAATTTTTTAGGAAAGGAGATATAATGGAAAAAAAAAGAAAGAAAGAAAAAAATGTGACTACATGTTTCTCCTATATTTTCCCATAAGGCTTGTTTGCTACCAATTTTTGTTAATAAAGCATTAATAATTAATGCTTAGAATGTTTCTACGAGAGAAAAAAAATGCAAAATTTGAACACTTAAAATATACAAACCGTGTTAAATCGCTGCGCACTGTGATAAGAAGACCGTGACTAAATAACACGCAATTAATGTTTTTCCTACGCAGCGAAAGAGATAGTATACCAAAGGCAGAATCATAACAAACACTGTAACTGAAGTCCATCCGCGATAAGGGTAACAATGCAAAATTGTGCCATTGACATCTGTACGAACGCTTTGTGAAAGGTTTGAGATGAATTGTGAGAATAACAATCGCGAGAGGAATAAGTAAATCGAAAAAGATCGAAGATAGATATAAAGGAATTTAACAAAGAGACTCATAAGCAGCGATCCACCATTTGCTTGCAAGCAAGTAATGGAGGACGAGTTCTTTTTCCACCACTACCTTCCCCCTTCTCACTCTCTGTCCTCTATCAGTCTTACTCTTTCCCTCCCCTCCTATCTTGTGAACTACTCTCTCGCTCTCGAAGCCCAGTGTGTGTGCTGTATGACCTCAGGTACACCAAAAAAGAAAATCCCTCGCATGAGGGCAGAAACGACCGGTCCTTCCCCCCGAGGGGATGACTATTGTGCGTATTACCTGAATGTCGGTACAACATGCCCAGGGCATTACGAGGAAAATGTTCTCTTCTCACTCGCAAAAGCTTTCACGACAGTCTATGTCCTTCCTTTTATACATACGTCTATTCACCGTCCGGGAACAGGACTCACGCGCACGCAACCTACGTTGGTGAGCGGCTCCAACGATGTGTCCCCCCCTCACGCACAATGAGCCACACACCGAGAGACACGCCAAACGCGCACCACCGAGGTAGACTGAAAGCACGATTCCGTACGAGGAATGCGACGAGCCTCGTTACTAGCGGCGGGGTTGGTTGGAATTGGAAGTGCGGAGAATGCTCCGCCTCCGTTTCCCCCACCACTAAAGAAAAGGAAAACGTCACATGCGCCGAACCAACCATTGCGGTGCGTTCCAAAATTCACTGCTTGGCGCGCTCTTTTGATCGTTCTACGTATTTCTTTAACGTTTACTCACGATATTACTAATGGTTACAGTCATTCTTTTATTATTTTCTTTCGAACCTAAGAATCGTTCGAATATGTAATGACCGATCGAAATCACGTATTATTTTTATAAATTTTTTAATGCTTACGCATAGTCTTGCATATGTTTCCAAACAGCGTATCGTTATAACGTGGTGTTACTCCGTAAAAATGTACAACGAATTTATCAAATATTTAAATGGAATAAAATTGATATGCAAAATCGATCGAATGTACAAAGATCTTGTTGTATTTTACTCGTGTGTCTACAAATATATAGATAACTGCGAATACATAAGCGAAAAATCTAATAGTACGATACTTATTCAACGAATTATCCGTTAAGAAAAATGATGCAATAGAAATATGGGAATATTAACAGGATATTTTCGCCATTAAATCGACGGATATTGAATATAAAGAACAGTTTGCATGTATAGATTCGTTTAATGACATTCGCTTATACTCTATTAAATACACAAAAATGAAAATATAGTAATAAATAATTTCTCCTATTTGTGAATGTGTAAAACTGTTTATATCGTTAATAATCATGTATTTATACAACATGATAATTTACAGACCGTGTAACGACATCTCTATATTTCCATTAGAAATATGTATATTATCACACTTTTGTTCCCATGCATATTGTAAATGAACTTGAATGAACACGTCACAAAAATATCACTCTCTTGAAATATTATATAAAACGTACATGAAATTCTTGATAATACGCGACGTAACCGCATAAAAAATAATATTACATGTCTAATTGCAATGAAATATCGTCACACATCGATTGTAGTGAAACGAAGGAGACGCAATATTGATATTCACTCAGCGAGCTCAGGTTACGTTCAAAGCGGAATCAGTATCGTTTGAATATTTGCATGTCGAGTTTACCTTTCATTCGTCGATGCTTGACAGGCTTTAAAATCAAATTCTAATAATCGCGTTAATAAAAACGGAGATGACAAGCACCAAATTTTTCGCGTAATAAAAACGTTCGTTAAAAGCACGCAACTTGACAACGATGATGTTGTAATACGAGGATGTCGGATGCTGGTTCTATTGTTTGACCTCGGGTTGAACGTAGTAACCACGATTGGCTGAAAACTTCATTTAGTAGTACCCAATTGGTTGCTGATAAACTGAACAGTTTTCTCAGGTTGTATCATAACAACTTGAGATAAATCAGCTGTGCCCGTAAATCACTCGATTAATTCAACTTTTATTATTACCGACACAGACACATTAATATTTTTTCTTTTCGATAGCACACTATTTTCGACAGCTTGCATTTACTCACCGAAAAAGGGAGCTCCTCCCTGGAAGTCGGACTCCAGTTACGCAATGCGATGCGCAAAGGGACACGTGAAGATACAGAGTGAGCTGTCAAGTCGATTCGAGTGTCGTCTGCTAAAATACTTTAACCTAAGATTATGCATGATACAAGATATTCCATCGACATATCGAAATGAACATGAGCATTTGCTTTTATGGCACGAAAATATCTCGTGATGATTGGTCGACACTCTCGTCGTTTCAACGGTGACCGATCAACGTTAAGAACGTGGATATATGTATAGTACTATTTGAATGATATATACTATATACTATATATTATGTATTATATATTATATATTATACGAATATGTATCATGAACGTATTCGTTTTTTATTGCTAATATAATACATTATTTTTCACAGATACAATATCCTGACGAACAACAAATGATTCGATCATTAACGATAAGGTTTCGTGACGTCATATTGGCAATACTTTCGATAACTGCTAGTGATAAAATGAATAGAGTTCAGAGATATTGAACAGCTATTTTTGAGACTAACCTTTGTTTTATAATTGGTAGTCAAAAATGTCAGCTGTTATTTTAAAGAACTCTGTTCAATCGTCAAGTAAGATTCTCATTAATGTTCAAACGAATTATATACGTTGATGTATTTTATATTACACTATAAATTATATAGCAGTATAATTATGTAATAGCAATAATTTTTAGTATTATTTTATGTTTCAGAGTTACAAACAATACATTTTGCAAGTATTATTGTCCAAGGAAATAATTATTCCAATCAACCACGTATTATTAAAAATCCAACTACAGCTTCTTTAAAAAGAGGTACGGGAGGACGTTCTTCTTTCAATGGAGTAGTATGTACAGTCTTTGGTAATACTGGTTTGGTTGGACGGTATCTATGTAATCGTCTTGGGAAGATTGGAACACAGGCATGTCATACTTATGTACAACATGTAGCAGGATAAGTAAGAGGATATAGTCATAGTGAAATACGTCCTAATTTATTTAAGAAATAAATAATTGTTTATATAGTGATAGCTGTTATTAAATCATTATTTGATGATAAAATCACAAAATTGTCATTTAATATTATAATAGCAATATAATTAATATTAATCTGTTTAAATAAAAAACAAATTATATTTTCAGTTGATCCTTCCACATCGATCAGATTTTTATTTCAGTAGGCCACTTAAACTTTGTGGAGATCTTGGACAAGTACTTTTCCATCCGTTTGATTTACGAGACGAAGAATCTATCTATAAATGCGTAAAACACTCAAATGTAGTTGTCAATTTAATAGGCAAAGATTGGCCAACAAATAATTTTTCTTATGAGAATGTACATGTAGAAGGAGCGAGACGAATTGCTAAAATTGCTAAAAAAGCTTGTGTGGAACGTTTTATTCATGTTTCTTCTTTAAATGTATCTCCTAACCCTAAGGTAATTGATTGTTTTAAATAAATAAATAAATATATATATATAATAATTTTATATATAATTTACATTATGTGGTTTATATAAATTAATATGATAAATTTAAAATCATAGAGAAAATTTGTCTTATTCTTTGTGATTCTTAAATTTTATGTTTATAATTGTTTAAATTAGATTTGATGAAAATTATAAATAAATTATTCTGTATTTTATAAGCCATTGGTTTTGAAAGAAGGCTCACAGTTTTTAAAATCAAAATGGGAAGGTGAATGTGCTGTGAAGGAAGAATTTCCAGAAGCTACAATAATTCGTCCAGCCACTATATTTGGAATGCAAGACAAATTTTTGACTTATTATAGCAATAAATGGAATCAATTTATGCTGTATGTAAAAAGTTTTCTATATTTATATAAATGTATTTATTTTCGTATATTTTAACAATGTATATATTTTATATTACAATAGAATGCCAGTACTTTGGAAAAAGGGCGAACAAACAGAAAAACAACCAGTTCATGTATCTGATGTAGCTGCTGGTATAACTGCTGCCATATTAGATCATAATACTGCTGGAAAAACCTATCAATTTGTTGGGTATGTATCTTGAGTCATACATACAAATGAATATCATAGTATCAAATATTGTATGTTTTTAATTATGACATAAAAAACTTTTTGTCCTTATATTTATACTAGACCAAGAAGATACAAATTAAGAAATATAGTTGAGTGGATTCAGAGATCAATAACAGAAGAATGGGAACGTATGGGTTCTGAAATATTAGATCTAGATACAGCTCTACTCTTCCGGTTGAGAGTATCTTTGGTTGATGCGTTTGGCATTACACATCGAATAAATCATTTACATTGGGAAGGCATAGAAAAAGTATGTATTATTTTATAGAGTATGTAATTAAATTTATACTTATAATGATATAAAAAATTATTGCAAGAGCTATAATAAATCGAGAAATTTTAAATACCTCTTTTATTTTTTATATATTTACTGTTTCTTTATTATGCATTATATAGGACAGTACAAGTGATGTAGTATTAAAAGATTTACCTACACTGGAGGACCTTGGAATTGAGCTTGCTTTCCTTGAAGAACAAGGTGCATGGGATTTAAAATTATATCACAGACAAGCTTATTATGAAAAATCTTTTGATGAATACAAAGCGATACCACCTCCAGAATGTATACCACTTTAAGTAATATCAATTTTCAGAATAACATAGTTATGATAGAAAATAACTATTTGTTATGAACATATTGTAAATTCATTATCTAATAAATTTCTGTATCATGTTCTAGAAATGAATATTTACCACAATATGTGTCAATAAAAAAAAACTTACCTTTGAAAATCAAGAACAAGGTCAATTTTTGGAGACGATCTTTGACTGATGAATCATATAGTCACACAATTTTGTTAAACTGTATACAATTATATCATTATTTGGAATTTTTTTTTCAAATGAATAAATTAATTATTACATCATTGCATCAGATCATGCTAGGTCAGTAATAACACGTTCGACGAATGTTAAACGGTTTTCTTTTAGTAGTTACATAAAACATGTAAATATTAAATCATTGAGGTATACAATACTTCCCTAAAATTTGGCCCGATTAGAATTATATCTGTCAAGGCAGGTAAAGCAGATAGGATATGTTTTATACCATTCTAATAGTCTTTCTATACGAAATTCGTTGAAGATGTAAATTGGCACACACAAATCTTTACGTCCGTCTCTGAATTTATGCAAAAAATGTGGTAAAATGTTATTAGACTAAAGAATATACCACATTGTCTATATAAAATATATAAACAAAATTTTATAAAATTATTTATAAAATTTCTTTACAAGCATTTGATTACATTTGAGGCACCTGGCGCATAGCAATAGCTTGTATAACTCTACGTAATTTACCAACTGTTCGTTTTCTTCTAGAATGTCTTCTGAATATTAGCCAATTCCATCGATTCAGCAAACAACAAAGAATCACACATACCATAATAATTATTACTATATAATACCATTGATTCACAATCACTTGATGGTCCTGTTCATTTTGTTTTATGTTATTAACGACTCCATTTAAATTATTATTATATAAGAAAGGAACACTTGCTCCAATATGTCGTTTAAGCCACAATGAATCTTCTTGTGGAATTGGATTTGCAGCCATTATTCCACTTCCCACAGAGAGTAATTTTTGAGATTTATATAAATTTCTGAAATATAATAATAGGATAAAATTTTTATACATATTGTTATACTTATTTTACAGAATTATTTATCTTTAGATTTACTTTATTTATTTTTATAAAAACATTTACGATTATTTAGTTGCATATTAATGGATGAAAAATATTATTATGCTTACGTGGGTGCAGATTCATTAATTGGTTTTGGTAAAGCTAGCGTAATAGTAGGACACGATGGTAGTGGCCGATAGCGACCTGCTCCAGTACCTTCAGATGCTACTACCTTGCTATGGCGTTTGAAATTACTACCTTCTATTCGTTGAGGTAATATATTATTTTCGAAATGATCTGGTTCCTTTGGATCTTTATTTAAATGTGAATTTTCATTCATAAATATAGTTGCTATACGGCCTGTAGTGGTATATTCTAAAATGGCATCGAGCATCCAGAAACAAGCTAGAAAAATATCATATATTTTTTTAAGCAATATTTAATATATATATATATATAATCATTAATTTAATTAAACAAAACAATGATCAAAATATATACGTTTTTGTAAATGACTGTCGTCAATGCAATTTGAATCTCCATATACTACAAGCCTACCAGGCATATCATTTACACGTTCTTTCTCATGATTTTCCTCTGGAAATTCTTCTTCAAAATCTTTTATATCGTTATCTTTAATATTGTAGTTTTCCTTAGCACTATCATAACGTTTAGTTTGTAGAAGTCCAAGAATTGGTACAAGTTTTGATGATCCTGTTTCCGTTTCCAGAAGAAATTCTTGACCTTGATCACGTAATTTTGCATAAAGTAGAACTCCATCTTGTGGAAATCTTGTGTGATTCATGTAAAAATATATAATCAAATGTTTCTATACAATTTTTTGGGATAAATTATTGGGATAAACTAAATATAATTTACCGAGCAATAGTTGATCCAGAAGCAAAAGATACAGGTGAATGTTGACCAAGACTAAATTGACCATCTTGTACTTGATCACTAAATGCTATTCCCCAGTTAGGATATAAGAGGTCGTTTAAAGCTGGTATATTTGCACCTCCAGTATCAGGAACCCACCATTGTCGTGTATTTTCATCATAAAATTTTACCTTTCGCATGACAGTAACATTATACCAATCTGCAAAGATAATTACAGAAAGCCCATCTTCTTCGACATCTTGTTTTAATTTTGCTACCTAGAAAGAAAATTCGTTGATATATTATATAAATATAAAATGAAAATATAAAGAAAAATCTTTTGTATAAAAAAATTAAAATATACGTACTTCTTCAGGAAAGAATTCTTCTTCTGTATCAACGACGAGTAATGTTCCATAATTTTTAGCATCAAAACAGGTAAATGGATAGCCAAGTACTTCGAGATAATATCCAGCATTGCGTAAATGCTGATACATATCTTTGAAATTTGTGTGAATATGATCACCGTTCCAATCAAGAGGATCACTTTTTGCATGTAAATCATCCCTTGGAAAATATCCTGGAGGATAACGTAAGTTATGGTACTGATCCCAAAGAATACGTTTGCTGTTAAACAATAATCATAATAATTATATGTATAATATAAATAATAATGTATATAAGTTGTACAGATCAAAACAAAATATATATTATCTATAGTTACTGTCGAGGTGGAGTCGGTATAACTTTGGCTTTTAATGGTAGCTCAATCGTTGATTGACGAGATTCTTCTTCTCCATCACTTGGTGGTGATTTTATAGTTATAGATATGTGACCTATGTGTGAATATAATATTAATATGATTTTTGCTATATGATACCTATTTAATAAGTTATATTACCTTGTGCTATACCCTGCCAATCACGAGAACTCGATGGAACAGTTATAGAAACTGCTAACCAGCCAGACCATGGCCATAGAACATCGCTGTGCGTTAATGATATATCAATTCGTTCGCCGTTACCATTTCCAGTATATGGATGCCAAGTAAGATCCGTAATATGACCCGAAACACCCAATCCATTTATTATTGTTATATTTACGATCGTTGGTATACCAGTATGATAAACAGCTTGAGTACAATATGGCCACATGTACTGGCACTCAGTCAGATCTATATAACTGAATTTATATTATCTATGAAACATAGATGACCTCAGTGTTTTATTGTTTTATTTATTACAGACAAAAGAGTAGTTACCTTGGACTGAGTGTACACATGGGCGTGTATAATCTTAAAAAATGAAACGCTCTCAACAAATCTAATTTTCCTGCTCCTTGTTCAAACATACCAACCCCTGGTAAACGTCGTGCGGAACTGAGTAAGGCTTGTTTCATACTAGCCGGTGTTACCTTCTTATAATAAAAAGTTTGTTTTGAAAAAATAAATGTCCTCGATGTACATATAAAAATAGATATATTTTTCAAAACAATAATTACCCTTCTTTTAACATTTTGAGATCCATCTGGTTGGACAAAACCACTTGCTAAAAGTGCTACAGCACCAGCTACAACAGGACTAGCAACAGAAGTACCAGAGAGTGTTCTGCAACCAGTCTGCAATGCCGAACCTCTCACGCCTGATCCATATGTAACTAAATCAGGTTTTACTCTTCCATAACCAGATGGTAATTCCCACGTTGTCATACCTCTTGATGAAAATTTAGCAATTTGATCTTCCCAATTTATACCTCCTACACCAATGACATCCATTTGGTCAGCAGGATTATTTAATGTTCTGTATAAGATATGAGAGATTTGTAATATAAATAAATAAAACACAAATAATAACAATAGTTGACACTTACAAATAACAATAATTGGCACTTACCCATAAAGAGGACCATCATTTCCAATCGCAGACACCATAATTACACCATTTGCTGTAAGTTCCCAAACTTTATCAACAAATGGATGATCCATAAAGTCTGGACCACCAATACTGAGATTTAGTACTGTAACTTTAGTTAGTATAGCATAATTGAATGCATCAAGAAACCATGATGTATATGATACCTATACCAAACAAATATAGAAGATAATAAAGGAAAATTTTTCAATACATTATCATAAATTTTATATAAATAATTAAGAATATTAGGTATATATATTTATAAATAAATGAATATATATGTATGTATGTATACTTGAGCATTAGTGAAGACACGAAAAATATGCAATTCGGCATCTGGTGCAAATCCAAGACATTCTCTGGAAGATGAAGCTATAACACCAGCAACAAATGTTCCATGACCTAAACCATCTTCTAAAGTTTTTTCATTTGTCCAATTCGAACGTTCTTTAATTTTTTTGAAGTGCGGATGGCTAGCAGCTAATCCAGTATCAAATATTGCTACCTAATATGTATAATTTGAAGCTTTAGTTTAAATTATATTAATTATATTTCATACCTACTTATTAACTATTTTTATTATTCACCTTAATACCATGACCCGTTACACCCATGCCCCATAATGCATCTGCTTGAAGTATACTCGTAATTTGTCTTGGAATAGCACGTAGTAACCTACGAGATGCATGTCGATTTATTGGTTGCCAGAAATGATTACCCTAAAATTAAAAAGTTTCTATAATATATGTGTTTACAAATTAATCTTACCTAATTCTATATATGAAAACATACATAAGTATTAATTTTCCTTTTGAATCCTTTATATTCAGGAAGTTCTCCTTCTTCTGTGATATTAATATATTTTAAACTTCTATGCACTAGTCTTTGAGGTGTTACTCTTTTTATAAGTGGATGATCCATTAAAGCATTGAGTCCATGATAATTATCAGTTTCTTCTAAGAGAACTACATCAAAATCACTAGGAAAATTACTTGCCAAATTATTTCGAGCAAGTAATTTCCAATTATTAATCCCAGATGAATTCAATGCAGCACATATATAATTTCTACGAGTATGAGGTTTGTAGTAGCCTTTGAATGCTACAATATATTCATTTTTAACAATTCTAGATGAAAATTGAACTTTAACTTCGTGGATATTATGATGTAAATCACATGATGATATCGAGTAGGTATCATATGTTTGTGACTTATTATGTGCTGAGTTATGACGAGTCTGTTCTTCTTCTAACGAACAGTTTAACTGGTGATTACTTGTTTTATTCGCAAAGATAAGTAGTAATACCAAAATAATGTACAGCCAAGATATATGAGACTTCATACTATTAGCACGAACTGAAAATTATAGATTATTTAAATTATCTATTACTCAATGAAAATATTAGAGTATATTTTATATAACATAGATGATCATTTATTCTTTTTTCTATCTATTTCTTTAATTTAACATTATTGTATAGATGTTGACAATGAGTCATTCATTTATTATTCAGTATATTTTTTCTGTACATAAAATCAACTATATGTTAATAAAATTTGAACACTTACAATGTTCAATTTTATCATAAAGATAATGATGAAGAATAAATGTTTACTTACGGTAACGATATATTTATCTTTCACGTCATAACCTTAAGTTTTATTTATCATAGAAATCCACATTGAAATCTTGCAGCTGTACATTTTTAATTATTTCCTTTAAAGGTAAGTCATTGATTTCTTAAATTGTAAATACATTGTAAAATATACATACAATGAAATTATGTATATCAAGTTATCCATGCTTCGATGTTTACAAATCTCACTGCATTTAAAGACAGAGGTGCAATTGCAATGAGGTTAAATAAAATTTAAGTGCTGACACTACACGATAATAACTCACACAAAAGTACTACGTAAATGTTATTTACTACGAATTTATAAGGTAGTTTTTAATTCCTGTATGTTTCAATTTCAATTATTAACTGTTCATTTTGATAATCATTTAATTTTACAATTCTGTAAATAAAAAACAAATGTTCTAATAGTAAGAAAGCCAGATATAAGATTAATTTGTAAGTATTTTATGCAAATATGAATTATTTCTTTTTTTAACATATATATATACACATACGTACACGCACACACGAATATATATAAGGGTGTAATATTTATTTACAAATTTACTTAATCAATCATAAATTTTTAATTTTATTTTATATAATTTACGGTTACAATAATCGTGGATGTTTAATAATATGTATAAATCTAAAGAGTGTAAAATTATTGTTTATAACTGTTGAGAAGATATGTTGTTTTAAACGAAATGAATGCATCAAACATAAACGAATATTTATTACATCAAATATTATTTAAAGAGTAACGTCGTTACTGTATTGTATTAATAGTGCAAAATGGAGCAATTGACAGCGGATAATAATAAAACAAATATGGATGTTGAAATAAATTCTGAAGTTAAATCACAAGAACACAAAGAGGATATAATGATTCTCGATCATGATACCAATGTTATGCCAATAATCATAGAAGAATTAGATGAAAGTGCTATTAATTCCATGGATATGGATATGACTGAATTTATAGAAGCTAAAGCTTTAGAAGTACAAGATGTATCTGAAACGATAATTCCATCTTATACATATTCCCGGCAAAGTAGTCCTGTTAATGATATTGTAATGGAAATAGATGATCAAAATGTACTACTAACTGCCGAAGAAGAAGATAGATTAACTAAACAATTTTTAAATGGTGAATTAACATTTAGCGAATATTCCTCTAAAATGGATGAGAATCCAGAACTGGAAATCTCGGATACGGATATCTCCAAGTATGTAACATGAAGAATATGAAACTTTTATGTAATGAATATCACTGATAGATAATATCATTTTTAGAAAAGATTCAGAAAGTGAACAAGCAGTTTCACAACAAATTATAAATAAAAAAGAACAAAAATTATCGACATTTTCGCAAGCAGGACCAAAAAGAAAACGGAGAACTCTTCCTCCCGTTTTGCAAGGCCTTATGGGTGAAGCAAATTTACGTTTTGCAAGAGGAGAAACAACGTTAGCGGCACAAATGTGTATGGAAATAATTAGGCAAGTTAAATTTTTTTAATCGAATTAAGGAGCTTTGAAATAATAATCAAATCATGATTGATTAATAATTCTATAGGCAGGTACCAAGTGCTCCAGAGCCATTTCAAACCTTAGCAATGATATATGAAAATGATCAGCCTGAGAAATCATTACAATTTGCTTTAATAGCAGCACATCTTAGTCCAAAGGATGCCGATCAATGGGCTCGATTAGCTAATTTATCATTAGAAAGTGGCAATATAAAACAAGCAATAACATGTTATTCGAAAGCTATTCAAGCTAGTCCAAAAGAAGTACATTTGTACGAATCATTAATACAACTTCAAGAGCAAAATGGAGATAAAAGAGCTTATTTGAAAGCATATACAAAATTATTACATCATCTGGATTCAGAAAATGGTGAAGAAATATTAAAATATGCCAAAATATTAGCAAAACGACACATGCAAGAAAATAATAATGAACAAGCATTAGATGCTATGGAATATATTTTTGTTAAGTGTCCTGAATTGATAACATTAGAAGAAGTCAATATTATGACAGAATTGTTAATTACTTTAAAACATTTTAATAGATGTTTAGATACTCTAACTAAGTATACTAGTATCTGGGTTCAATTTAAGGAGATAGATGTTTCTGATAAAAAAGTTTCAGAATCTCCTAATGTATCTATAATAGAAACCTGTGATATACCAGATGATGTAGTTGTAGATTTAAAAGCAAAATTTCTAATAACTCTTATTGAATTAAATGAAATTACTATGGCAGATAAACTTTTACCTAAATTGTTGAAAGAAGATCCAGAGATATCTGGAGATTTATTTTTAGATGTAGCAGAGGCTTTTATGGGAAAGAAGGAATTCCAACGAGCTCTGAACTTATTAGATCCACTAGTTAATAGCAACAACTTTAGTTTAGCAGCTGTTTGGTTAAGACACGCAGAGTGTTGGGTTGGCTGTAAGGATCTAAAAAAAGCTATAAAATCTTATGAAGTTGTTAAACAATTATCTCCCCAGCATTTAGGTGCTAGACTAGCATTAGCAAAACTTTATAAGTTTAAAGGTCAATATATTAAGGCAGCAGAAGTTCTTAAACAAGATCCAGAATCAGATGCACTAGATCCTAATGTAATTTATATGAGGACACTTCTTCTCTTTAAAACTCAAAAGTATGATGAGTATTTTCAGTCTGGAATGTTGTTACTTTCAAGACATTGTATTAATATTAGATCAAAAGCTGAACTTGGTGCATTAACAAGAGCAACTGGAGTACGCCAACGTCTTGAAAGTTTACAATTGCATCGATTATCTTGTGGTGAAAAACTTGAAGAAGAAAATGTGCCAACATTTGTTAATAGTGATGAACCAAGTGAAAAGAATGAATTTCTCTTATATCTTCAAATGTGCAAATTAGCTTGTGAATTGAAAAGATATGGATTACTACAAAGAATATGTTTTAGTGCATTGACATCTAAAAGATTTGAGAAGAGGAATTCTCATATCATGTTCTTATGTTTAGTGTCCTGTATTCACAATAATGATTCTTTTTATGGTTACAATATTGTGCGGGAAATTGTAAAAGTTTGTCAACGTTCAAATTCATGGAATTTACTGAATATAGTTATTCAAAAAGCTGAAGATTCAAGACACAATAGATTCATAATGCGTTTACTTGGACGAGAAGATGCATTTTCTCATTTGCATATAATGCATGCAAATAATTGCCTTGTCTCTGGAACATATACTTATGCTCTCAATGATTACATATCCCTCTTTAGAGTTACACCAAATGCATTATTGGCTTTATTAATTTCTGTTACTTTGCTACAAATGTCATGTCAAAAGCATTCATCAAAAAAGAATCAATTAGTAATTCAAGGTAATTAATGCATGTGTATATTTATCAACAGTTATATATGAAATATAATCATATGATCAAATATATCATTTATGATTGAATTGTAGCAATTGCATTCTTTAAGAAATATGCACAATTACGAGGAGTGGAAGGTCAACACGAAACATATTATAATACAGCACGTGCATTTCATCAAATTGGAATGTTGCCAACAGCTATACACTATTATAAACTAGTTCTTCATTCAGATCCAGGAAATCTAGTTAAACAAAATGAAGAACTTTTAGATTTGAAGAAAGAAGCAGCTTTTAATCTTCATCTTATATACTTGCAATCTGAGAATCTTAATCTTGCCAGAATGTATCTTGAAGATTATATTACTATTTAAAAGTAGTATAAACAAGTTCCATGCATAAATAGTATAAAAAATTAATAGATACATTGTATTATAAATGTATATATTTCATTTTGTACAAAAAGAATTAATAGCTCTTAAATAAAAATAATGTATTAATAGTTTTATTTTTTTTATAATCTTTAAGTATCTGTTCCATGAAGTGCTTTAATTAATTAGTTTTTAGTTCTATGGTATTTTATGTTAAAGGTTTATTCAAAGATGAGTGTATCATTATCTTCAAGAATTACATTTAAAAAATTATGCGATGTCTTAGAAAAAGTTATTAAAGCCCGTGCCTCTGGAAAGCTTGAAATTCTACAAGAATTTATTATGCAATGTCAGAGAGAAGGTGTTAAATTAAAAGAAGACAATCCAGATGCAGTAAGTTAAAAATTAATTCAAATATTATTAAGAATTAAAAATTAATTCAAATAGTATTAATAACTTTTCTCTGTTTTCTTTTTATTAGGATATTTCAATATTTCCTGTGTTAAGACTGCTTTTACCACAATGCGATCGTGAACGTTCGTCATATAATTTGAAGCAGAAATTACTAGCAAATATTTATATTCGTGTACTTTGCCTTGGAAAATCAAGTAAAGATGCTCAGAAACTGATAAATTATAGGTATTAATATTTTTTCTTTTATATGTTGCTATTTTGCACAAATATTAATATATTTATTTTTCAGAATACCTGATTTAAGTAAATCTGAAGGAAGTGACATTTCTGAAATAGTTTACTCAATTGTGCGGAAACAATTGTCACATCGAAAGGAATCATTTACAATAGATAGAATAAATATATTCTTAGATGATATATCACAAGCAAGTAAAATGAATAGTAGTAAAGATGAATTATTTAAAGCACTATTTAGACAAATAACTGCATTAGAATTAAAATGGTTAACTCGTATTATTTTAAAGGATCTAAAGTTAGGTGTTGGAACAAAAAGATTGTTGCAAGGTTTGTAGCAATATAAGAGAGATTTTTTTTAAATATATTATATATTTGTTGCTAAATATCCAAAATTCATACTACTAAAATTTTTGATGTTTTGTAGTTTATCATCCAGAAGCATATGAATGTTTTGATACAACTTCTGACTTACGAGAAATTTGTGATAATCTTGGTCAAGGTAAAAAGAAAGTTAATCATAATATTCAAGTTTTCTCTTTTTTTAAACCTATGCTTTTGGAAAGATGTGCTATTGAGAATGCTTCAAAACTTTTTTATAATAATGATGAGTATTTTGTACAAATGAAATTTGATGGTGAACGTTCTCAAATACATATGAAGGATGGTATATTCCAATATTGTACAAGACAGAGATTTGATATCACAAATAATTGGGGATATGGAAAAAGTAATTCAGGTAAATACAGGAAATAAGATTTTCATTATATGACCATCTGTATACAAAATTCTAATAAAAGTAATATCTTTTAGATGGTTTTCTTACTAGTACATTTTCGCGTCGTTTAAATCGACAATGTAAGTCTATAATTCTGGATGGTGAATTAATGGGTTGGCATAAACAAAAAAAAGTGTTTGGGTCAAAAGGTATGAACTATGATGTTAAAAAGCTTACTGCTAATAGTTCCTATCAACCCTGTTTTGTGGCATATGACATTATTCTATATAATGACAAATTGCTCGTGAATTTACCCTATAGAGAGAGATTAACTATATTAAATGATGCATTTCAAGATGAAGAAGGTTCATTAATTAAATGTCAAAGTACAATCATTTCTAACAGGTAATTATGAAAGAATATGTATAACATTATCATAATGCTTGATAAGCATTTTTAAAAATTATTTTATATTTTTTTATATAGTAAAGATTTATTGGATATTTTTAATAAAAGTCTTAATAATAACGAAGAAGGAATAGTTTTAAAAAAATCTGATTTTATTTATAAACCAAATGTTCGCGAAGGAACTGGTTGTTACAAATTAAAAGCTGAGGTATATATATAACAAGGATTTATTCTTTATATTTAATTCAAAATTATTTCATTCAATTTCTTTCAATGTATAGCAATGCTTTGAATAGTTCTTTGACAAGTCTTAGTATAACATTATTTTTTTATTAGTATTCAGGGAATCTAGTACAAGATATAGACTTGATTGTTCTTGGAGGCTATTATGGCGAAGGAAAGTTCAGTGGTTTGATAAAAAGCTTTATGATGGGTGTTGCCAAAATGCCTGAAAACGAAGAAAAAGAACTTACACAATTTTTCTCAGTTGTGTCCGTGAGTAATGGTATTGCAATGGAAAAACTGAAGGAACTTGATTCAAAATTGGAGAGGTATTGGATTAAAGATTGTCCTAATTGTGTAATTGGACCTAAGGTATTTCAAGTGTATATACTTTATAATAACTTCATATTGTTTTTCAAATAGACATATATGACTTGTATTTTCAGGGACAGCCTCCAGATTTATGGATTCGACCTGAGCACTCATTGATTTTAACGCTTCGAGCAACGGAAATAGTAAAAACTAATGATTATCCGATTGGTTATACTTTACGTTTTCCGCGTGTTATACAGATTAGAGAAGATAAGCCTTGGGATAGTGCTTGTACTGTCACAGAATTTTTATCATTGATAAAGGTATAGAAAATACACGAAGAAACTTTTTGAGTTGCGATTATTATTTAACTCATCTTGTATTTCTATTTTTCTCTCTTTTTTTTTTTTTTTTATATTGTTTTTAGAATGAAGAAATAATTCATAAATTGACTAAAAGACAGGCGACATTGAATGATGTTGAAACACCAACTATTAAAATAAAAAAGAGAATATCAAAGTTGACTTCGTCAAAGTTTGAAGAAGGGTTTTATAATACAAAACAATCAAATACAAATCTTGTACCGATCACGCGTTTATTATATGGAAAAGAAATTTGTGTTATTAATGGTAATAACGAAATATCCAAAGAAGAAATAGAAGATACGCTCTTATTACATAATGCAAAAGTCGTACAGAATCCGAGTAAAGAAACTTATTGTGTGATTGTTGGAAATGATAAAAAAGTATTAATTATATTATAGTATAATATCTCTCAAAAAATGTAAATTTCTAAGATGTTTTCCAAAGCAATTTACTGATTCCAATGTTTCTTTTATTTTAGGCAAAAGCAAGAAACATAATACAAAGTAAGAAATATGATATAGTTACGATAGATTGGTATAAACGTATTATCAAAGAAGAAAACTGGGGTGCATTAGAAAGTTTTTTCCCATGGGATCTTCTGTGCGTTCGTGATTCAACCAAACGATCGCTTATTGAAAAATATGATGATTATTATGATAGTTATACAACAGATGCCAATGAAGAAAGTTTACAACGATCTTTAAAACAGATGGAATATACGGTACGATTGATTCTTTAAAATATTGATGAATTTATTGTCAAATTATTTATAATTTCCATTTTATTATATAATATTAATTTTAGATAAAAGACGGAGAAGTTGCATTTACCGAAGAGCAAGAAATGGATAAAGAATTATTTGAAAATGGAATATCTCCATTTTCTATCTTCAAACAAATTATTGGATATTTTAAGAAATGTTCGGATCCTACGAAATTTAAATTTCGCTTTATGGGAGGTACAATAAAAGAAGATATAGATGAATATGTTAATTATATCTTCATTGAAGATAATTCATTGATGTCTACGATATCTTCGGAAGTTGATGAAACTATAAACAGATCTATGAAAGTAATCAATAGTAAATGGATAAAAGATTGTTTTCGAGATCAAAAATTTTATTCGATCGATGAATATATTATTGGCTAAAAAATTTATACAGACAAATGAAAAGCCACAGTGAACTGATAAAAAACAAAAAGAAATGAATTTTTATCAAATATGTATCTGAAAACGGAAATAGCACGTATGTGTATTTGAAACACCAAAGTTAGAGGAGACTACGGAATCATTTTAGCTCGTATTTTCACTAAGCGCCGAGAAACCGAATACTAGGTGGACTGACAGTTAGACAGTTTGCTCATTTAACATCTTCCCATTTCGAAATGCTTCTTGAGTTGAGTTCGTTCTCGCTCTCTCCTTTTATTTTATTAGAATGCGTGCAAAATATGAGGCGAAAGGGCCGCAGCTGCAACGTTTCTCTTACAAAGGATGCCTTTCAGAAAGATTCTTAAACGGATTAAAACGAAAGAAATTTCAATGAAAAAATTTTAACGAATGTACACAATCACGATTTGACGTTACAATGTGTTGTTATTGTATAATTCTATAAAATGTAAATTTCAATGTTTTTATTTCATACGCATAAGATTTATATTATATTATTTTAAATATATTTAATATTTATATATAAGAAAAAGAAAAGAGAAGATTCTATAATATTAGAATTAAAATTAGAATAAGTATTAAACAAATGAATGATATTAAATTATATCTATAGTTTATAAGCATCTTGAAAAGTCAATCTGAAATCTATATACGAAGATAGAACGTGTTTATAAATATGTGTGTGTATTAAATATATTTCTAACGAAATTGTCAGAGCATCTCGTTAGCAGAAAGAAGGCTATCTCCGCACTACAGCAGAAAATAATGTATGGTTATGACTGACGTTGTGTCCGCAAGTGATCTACTTATAGACACTTCACCTAGAGACACGGGACGCATATTAATTGAGTTTCACATTTTCCGGGCACACACCAGACCATTCGTATCTCTTTAAAGCATGTCCAATTTATTCATAGGATCTAGCAACTAACACACGAGTCGCTAGTTCAATTCATTCTCCTCTGTATTATTAACTTTCGGTGATCAATACATACTCAATTCGATCGACGATTCGTTTTGTATTTAATCGGGATAATTAATTAATTTTTATAGAGTCATTTACATCAATGCAGAAAAGAAATAATTTACATTTGACTTTGATTTATTTTTATTATATAAAAGTAATACTACGTACTTGAAGAAGCATTTAGCATATAACTTATTTTCTTTTTCTTTCCTTTTCTTTTTTCCGTTTTCATTCATTACAACGTGATATTTTTCTCATATTTCTTTATTTTGTTCTTTTCCAATTCATAATATCGTCGAGTAAAATATGCTTGAAATTATTTATTAATTACAATATATGATCATTTATCCATTTGTCACGATTTTGCAATCTTCTATTCATGAGGGACAATGTATTTTGGCAATATGATCTCATCACATTGAAATGGCGAATTGAATTTTTATTATTATTATTATAATAATTATTATTATTATCATCATTATATGTTATGGTTGACGATAATGGATTTAATGGATAATGGATTTTCGATGATTCTTTTTCAATGCCTTTGTATTCTACTTCAGATTGTAGATCGGTAGATGTACAGGTGCAAGTAGATGTACTAGATGTAACGGTGGATAAACATCGACATTTACAATTGTTATCGTAAAGAAATGATCGAGCAGATTTATTGTAATCGTTAGATGAAAGACTCGTTGAAGAGGATGACGCTTTGGATCGACTCGTTTCGGTGTCTTCGAATTTATCTTCAATAATCATTTTTGGTTTTATATCTCGATGAAAACGTTGACAACGACACAAGGATTGATCACTATAATCACGATCGCTATAATCTTCCTTAATATTAATTCTACGGATTAATGGAAAGACAGAATTGTCTTTTCTTCTCCGAGGATCTTTTTTGATTCTTTCTAAACGTTTTAAGAACAATGAATAGCCTCGATCATGGCTACTAGTACGTGTTATCTTCATTTTTGCTTGTGGGTAAATCAGAGATTCTGTACTTGTACTCGATCTTAGCTCGTTATAAACATGTCGATTATTTTCGACACAATAAGAAGAATTAGTGATATCCGAATTCCAATGACCTTGATTTCTAAAAAAGCAAGAATTGATAACATCGATTATTTTTATTTTCTTCAAAGAATTAATAAGATTACAAATGCAACAATTGTACGTGTACTATCGTATGTCTGTGTATGTATACTATTTTTGATTACCTAGTTTCTAACATTCGATTTTGTTTAGATCTGTTTGGAATCGTTTCTCGATTATACTTTTTCCAAATTTCAAGTTTATTTTTTTCTTCAATATCATTGTCCCCAAAACGTTCTGTCGAAAATTGATACTCGCAATTACACGTTGGATTACAATCACATACCTCTTTTAATTCAAGCTCAGGGATGTATGGTAGATCAGTATCATTTTTTGAAACGGAACATGTTACTATTGTACTTGATTTATTTTCTTTTTCCAAAGAAGTTGAAGTTTCAACGTTAACACTTTTTCTCCATTCGAAATCGTAATTTAAGGAAATTTTTTCATATTTATCTTGTATTTTTTCAGCGGCTTCGTAAAAGTTGAATGATAGATCCGTTGAGTTTTCGTTAGAAATTGTTTGATTTTTAACATTGATTTTATTTTTGTGATTAAACGATTCATCCTCTTCGTCGCTCTTTCTAAATTCATCTATTTCTTTTTCTTTCTTTTTACATACAGATTGAGTATAAGCGTCTTGAACGAAACAATTTTTAGCATCGATGTATGAACTCGAAGTAGTTTCCTCTTGTACCAATTTTTCGATATTCACAGACTCATCTTGGAATCGTCCAACGTTATTCTGTGACTTTATCATGTCGCATACTCTTTGTATTTTCCAAAGATCAGCCACGGTATCCTTCGAAACTCGTATACACTTTTGTCTTTTGATTTTATTTGATTTATGTTTAATACAAGTACCATTAATGGACTTGTACCAACGACACTTACAGGAATATACTTTTTCGTTACGTACAGTCAAATCTAGAAACTAATAGTCAAATATGATATAATATTCTTATCGTATATAAACTTATGATATAAATATTAATACCACGATATTAATTATATCGATATGTGATTAGAATATTAAATAATAATAAATAATAATATTTTTTAATTGTTACCTTCGTTTGTTTTTTAGAATAGAAAGATCGACGTGTCCTCATATTAACAGCTAGAACATTCGTTTCATTATTAAAACGTAAAAGTAAAACCGATAGATGTAAGGAAATTTATTTTAGGTAATAAACATTTGCACATTTACGCACGAAAATACCATTGTTGTTCTTAATGAGATATTTCGATGCGATCGTCTTCGGATAACATTTTTCTTTCCAACAACATTTTCCCCTATTTTCGTACCCTAATGGAAGGACGAAAAAAAGAGAAAGGAGAAATTATAATGAAATACTATTTTAGCGTAAAAGCATGATGAAAACGTGAATTACTAACATAGACCTCTTACATGTGCAGCCATACTTTTGTGTTTGCATTCTAAATAAATAAATAAATAACAATTAATAAATAGTATTTGTAATACACATATACACGTGTATGTGTGTATTAGGTTTATATTCATAAAACGTATTGTAAAATTACTTACGCTTCGTTGCATTGACATTTATCTGATCGCCTATGGAGCATGTATTATTACTGAGTATTATTAATTTCGTTTAAATCGTAATCATAATAAACACACACATACTACTAGCTAGTCATACGACACGGATTTTTACTTTCATATTTAATTTTCATATAACTCATAACTTCTAAATAACTCATAAATTAAATAAAAATAATGGAATTACAGAACGCTCGCGCGTATGACTAGCGTGACTCACTTTTGACTCTTTTTTCCTGCTAAAGGTTCTCTCATCCCTGGTTTATACGGATATTCTCTGATAAACAAGTATATGATTCTTAATATCGTATAAATTTAATATCGTCGCAAACTCGTGATATGTATGTATTTACTTGTCTTTTAAAAAACTCATATATAAAATCAGCATTCCTGTAAATCCAATGAGAAATTTTCCAAGATACCAGGCAAAATTTGTTGTGCAATGTGGCATTGCAAAGTTATCTTCAATTTTCTTTTTTTTTTTTCTTTTTTAGGATTTCAGAATTATTGAGTTGTTAAAAATGTTGATGATTTTTTCTTTAAGTAAGTCATGAAAGATGATTCTCCCTAGAAATAAAATATGAATTGATTAAATCAATCAGATAACAATTATTATATTTAAAAAAGAAAATAAAGAACCGAATACAATCATCGGATACATTTAAAACTGCTTCACGGATCAAACTTTTCTCATCGATGTTCTACCCACAGCGACAGGCTTGGTTATTTTTCACTAAAGATCTTGATCTTGCAACATGATCGTGATTCGTATAACTTGCATCGTTTGCCTTTCTGCCATTCGAAAGGCTCGCGAGAGAAACAAGAATTTTTCTTTCGGTAATTAATCGGCTCTTCGTACGAAAACGACGAATCTTTATTCACGAACAAATGCGACGTCTGTCGTCGTGCAAATGTCAAAATTATAAAAATGTTTCGAATCAAACTCAGAGTTTTCTTGCATTCTTGGCTTTATGAGCAACCAATGAAATGTATAAAATTTATATATTGTTATCGTTGATATATATTTATAGAATAATATATAGATAATATTTTTTTTTATATCTTTATTATAGTATCGATATTGAAAAAAAAAGGAGAGAAGAAATCCTAAATTACTTTTTTCCTTTTCGAACGTTTTTTTTTCATAGACACGCAGATAAACAGGGAATTAAAATAAATGTTCAAATATGTAAACGTGGTAGTCGATGATATTGTGTTTTAGTCATGTATTCTCGTTTTGTCTCGTTGCGGTGATATGTAGAAAAGATGTTAAATGACCTGTCAACATATTTGCCGTACTGACAGCACTCTCGGCCAAAGACTTCTCTGGTTCCGAGGAGGGAGAAGTAGGAAAAAGCGTTTGAACGACACCCCTTCGTTTCACGCTCATTAGACGAAATTCCTCGACGCATTTCATGCGTACTCTTTCAGATATATATATATATATATATATATATATATATATATATATATATATACATACATATATATACACACACACATACAAACATATATATAAATTTAAACCCTCTTAAATAATAATCTCTTGTTCGCTTACGAGAAACATCGTTTTTACTTTCTAAAAAAAAAAGTTGGATATAAATCAATTTTTTAAAGAAGATTTCATTGCTGTTGCAAGTAAAATAATACACGATCGTTGTGTTTAAGGAGAAAGAAAAAAGAAAGATGTATGTAATTGTTTATAGCTTTAAAACTAAGTATATAATGCAACATTTTTCTTTTTCGGTGTATACACATTAAACGTCTATCGTATACCGCGAAAATAGAAAAGGGACTATCTTGCTTTACTATAACTACGGTATATCCCACCAGCTGCAAACACATGGCATTCGTTCTGTGATCTCGTTCTAAGAGCTCGTTAATACGATCCTCTCTCGTATGTTGCCAACACACAGTTAATATTAGTTTCGAGTATGTTTTCATAACGCATGAGTGGCACACCGTGAACTTCCTCTACGATTTTCTCTACTCATCATCTTACTTTTCTTTTTTTTTTTTCTTTTTTTCCCCCTTTTTTCTTTTTTTTCTTTTCTTTGTTTTTTTCTTTCTTTCCTTCTTTCTCACTTTGAGTATCATTTAACTAACATTACTACCCTTCAAGAGTTTCTATATAGCGATAATTTTATAAATTAATAATATAATTTAAAGAGTTAGGAATATTGTAATTATAGTTCAATGTCTACATGCCAAGAGTATGTATGATGTGATACATGTCCCATTTTTGTCAAATAAATTACGATTAATCATATAGACCAAAAGGTTTAAGCGAAACTTGTGTTACAAAATCGTGACTGAGCTTAAATAGATAGATGTATGTATGTTTTTCGTTTCTCTCTTCGACAGAGAGATAGATATGTTTATACTATCGGGAAAGCTATCAAGTTCTCTCTTCTTCCTCTCTTTAAGTTAGAGTGCTGCTACAACATATCGGTAACAAGAGGAAGGAGTAGAAGAAAATAATAAGAAGAAGAAAACAAGAGAGAGCTCTTTGGCTCATTGGTCTATAGACTACGAAACTGGCGGAGTTTCATCGAGTTTCGGACCAATCCGAAGATCTCAAATCTCTAAAAATACATTTTGAATTAGTAGGAGGAGATGAAGGAGCACCTCCTTCTCTAAATGATCAGAAAGATCCTTCGAAGTATACAACTTATCGCATATCGCAAGTGCGTAGCAAGTTTAACGGATCCTATTATAAAGATGTACGTTACAATAAGGAATGTCGAAGAAGATATATTAAAAAGAATGTGAAAATATCGATGAGAAAAGTGAATTATCAAAGAAAATATAAAATATAAAAAGATTGCTAAGTCTTTCGTTTATCGATTAATCTTTCATGTTAAAATATGTATAAAGATAGTGTTTGCAGTTTTTTACAATATTTCTAAATCTAATCATTCGGAAATCAGAAATTTATCGCAAACATATTTTATAAAGAATTATCAATTAGCGGAAAGGAAAAGAAAAAGAAGAGTTCGTTATAATGAAGATAGAGAACAGTGCTCCGAATCAATTAAATTCTGGATTAGAGCAACGTTTGAGAAGTCCAAAATGTGCGAGGTGTCGAAATCATGGTGTGATTTCTGGATTGAAGGGTCATAAGAGATCATGTGCTTGGAAGGACTGTCGTTGTCCTTGTTGCTTACTCGTTGTTGAAAGACAAAGGGTAATGGCAGCACAAGTAGCTCTACGTAGGCAACAACAAGCTCGTGATAATTGTTTCGTTGATACTAATTTCGTTGCTCCACACGGCCAAGTTTCGGCGGATGTTTCTGGTATTTCTAGATTTAACGTTGCTAATGACGTTGCAAAGTTGAACAATAAAAGGACATCGAGAAATTTTCAACAGCATCAAATGCACTTCACTCGTACCAGCATCAGCGTCATGCAAGGATTCTGCGGTCTCGGTAATAATCATAACACCATACCAGAAGTTTGTAAGTTATTTTAAATATTGTACTCTCGTTATTGAACCTATATAATAAAATATAATCAATTTTAAATTTAATATTACATTTCATCGAAAGCTTAATAATTATAGAGGAATATATATATTTTAGTTTCTTCGGACAATCGTTTACTTCCTTCTTTGCCGGCCGTTTCTCAAGGTCAAAAACAGGATCTTGAATCCACCGTAAGATTTCAATCATTTCGAACGGTATACCCTACAATTCCATGGTTCAGTCGTCTTACAGAACCACAAAGACTACAGGACAATTTTGATGGCTTCATTTCTACGGTAAAAGATTTCCAAAGTAAAAGTTGCGTAGATAAAAAGGCAGCGATATCTTTTAGCGTCGAGTCCATTATCGGCAGAAAGTAATGTCACAATGAGAACGTAATCTAAAATCACGATAGACGTAAAAAATAAAAATGTTACTGATATCTTTATCGTTATCGTAATCTATTCGTTATTTATTTTCTGATAACTATGTCGAATGATAGACGATAAGCATACATATAAATAGATATATACATATATATATGTGTGTATGTATATATATATATATATATATATATATATATATATAATCTGTATGTTGTTATACATGTACATTTTTTAAGGATTTTAATGACATTAATGAAATACTAAAATAGAAAGGTATAACTTGTAATTATATTTTGTAACATGATCATTGTCATGACAAGACAATTGTCTATGATATAGACTTGAAAATTGAAGACCTTAAAGATCTATAAAATATTTATATATTCGTTGTTAAGTGTTACATACGAGTCTATATTATATATACATAAGATTTGTATTAAGATTATATATGTAAAATTCGTTTTTTTGTGTTATAACATCACAATAAACTCCTTTAATACAGGAACATTAACAATTGTAATATATATAGCAAACTTGTCCTTTCACAATTATTAATTATACAGTGCTTAGCATTTGATCACATCCCATTTTATAGAAATTTTTATTGAATCAAATATATGTAATAAGAAACTATTATCAATTATTACACATTTACTACATTTTTCATAGCAATATATATTTAACTGATCGTGCTCAAATGGGATATAATTATGTGTAATTAATATATTACTTATCAATTTCAAGCATTTTACTGCATTGTTTCATGTATGTGTCCATTTCTGAAAAATCAGACAAAGCCTGGTAAATAATTTTATTTAAGATGTTTGGCCATTCATTTTCAAGTATTTGTAATTTTTCAATGGCATCAACAGTAAGATCAATTAAATTTAATAAATGCACTTTTCCTTTGTGTCTCCAAATGAGATCCTCCTAGAAGGTGTAAAATGGCTATATTTTATACAAATTTTTTGTATCATGAAGAGTAAACTTCACAAATATAATGGAATACACATACTTGTGTCACACTCCCCTTCCTCCATTGAAGGGCTTCTTTTCCAACGACACTTCTAAGAGCTGGATCGCTGTTAAATAGAAATTGTTTGGCAGTAACTTGCTCCCCATTTTGTCTTTGAACCTTTTCTAAATGTAGTCTTTGTAATAATGGTTGCAGTAAAGAATCTGGCAGTGATCGTATTACAATATCTATCAATCCAGCATATTCTTGATCTGCATGTTCTATTTCTTCTTTAGTAATCTACATTGTTTTTTAAATATGTTATTATTTTAGTAATACAAAATGTAATTTATTTGAATGCTAAAATACCTCTTTGCCATTGATAGTGTGAAGTCCCCAATGTGCTAAGCGAAATATAGTATAAGATCTCCAATTTTTTGATATTATTGGATTCCCTTCTGCCTCTATACGAATACTTCCAAGACCTTGTACTTCGGCTAAAGCGTTAATCTGTCCTAGATGACTGATATTAGTTTCTTTGAATAAAAAATGTTCTACATTTGGAAATCGATTCTTCAATTTACTTAAAATCAAAGTTATGCTATTAAATTGAACATAATTGAATTTAACTACATTAACATCTTCTGCTTTTAAAGTATCCCATGAACGATCAATAAAACGTAATGCGCCTTGTCCAAAAACATTTAGACAACGACCAATGATCTCAATTAAATAATCGCTACCTAGAATTAAATTATATGATTTAAATTATATACTAAAAAATAATTTATATTAACAAATACACATCAATATTATTATTTAGTTACCTTGTTCTCTTTCTCTTGGTAAAATTTGCTGTGGCATTGGACTTGAAGATGCTGTAGCTCTATATTTTACTCTAGCAGTAGCTGCTCTGTTACTTTTGTAATGAACTATTTTTTTTACTTGTGCACTTCTTACTCTGTGTCTATCTTTTTCCGAATCTCTTACTGAATAATATTCAACATGATTAATATTTGATTTAGATTGAATTGATTCACAATCATTTGGAATATTTTGTTTGGATATTTTATCTCCATGAAATGATTTTGCGGATAAATCTTCTTTAATATTAGATGTCACATTATAATCGGTAAATTGTATGGTAGTTTTGTGATTCTTGAAAACTGATGATTCAGTAACATGATTTTTCATATTTGTAAATGTTTTTGATGTAGAAGATAAATCTACATCTTTTGTAGATTTATTCTGTCTAGAACGTTTTTCAGAATCAACAGGGGATGTGCGTCTACTTGAATGTATTAAATGACAGCGTAAACCACTTTTTAAGCTTTCATGACTTTCTGAACTTTCAGATTCACTATTGGCACCGCTTGTCACATCATTCAATGTTCCTAAATTATTTCCAAGTTTCAACAAATTTTCATTAAACTTATTATTCATTAAATTGTCGATTATGGAACTTAGAATAGGTGGAAGTTTAAATTCTAATGGATATGCTTTAGCAGCATCTTCTAGTTTAAGTAGATTATCAGTAGAGTTACTTCTTTTCTTTATTTGTATTTTTGTTGCTTCTACGTTTTCGTTTATAGATGTTAAACTTCCAAATCCTTTCAACCTTCCTTTATTTAAGCTTTTCGGTTTAGTAATATTAAGCTTGTTTGAATTAAGTATATGTGTATTATTGCTATTATTAACTTTGCAATTATTCATCTTATTGTCATTGGTAGTAGAAGACTTGCTTTTTGATCTCAAAAACTCCCATTTCGTTTTTGCATTAGAAATTACCTCTTCTCGTTGCACATTCATACATACTTGTGTACTAAGATCCAAAAAAGCTGAATTAGCTTGCTCCTTTGCAGTTCTCCAAGCAATAGCAGTTCTACGAATTTGTTCAGTAATCTGCATTGATGATAATACTTGAAGACTTGGTAAGTAAGATACAAGAAAGGATATATAATCACTGTTTAAAGTTATTGGATTTCCGTCAATTGAAATCTCTTTAATTTGGAATGCTTTTACTACACTTCCCATGTCTTCTATCCTAAAAAAATTGATTATTAAAATAAATTGTTGACAAAAATACTCTAAATATAATGATAAGAATAATTGTGTGATATTTACTTGTATATGTCATTGTTACTTAAATATAATTTCTGCAATTGTGGTATATCTTCAAATCCTAAAAGCTTTTTTATTTTATTACGTCTCAGATTTAATTCTTTCAAGGATGTCAGACCATGGAAATCATTGCATCCTACTGTTTTAATAATATTTCCAGCTAAATTTAGGACTTTCAAAGACGAAAGGCCATTCAAACCTGCTATTTGCACTATCTGATTACCATGTAGGTCTAAAATTTCAAGTTTGCAAAGTTGCATCAATCCTTCAATCTTTTTAATTCTATTTTTACCCATTAAAAGGAGTCTTAAGTTTTCTAAACATTCTAAACTACAAATCTTTTCTATTTGATTATCATATAAATCAAGAAATACTAGTTTTGTTAACTGTGCAAAATTACATCCTTCAATCTTTGTAAGAAGATTGTGTTGTAAAGAAATTAATCGTAACTTCGATTCTCCTACTATATTAGGGAACACAGTCAAACCTCTTCTATCGAGAGATATTCTATCAGGATTTTTTTCTCTTTCTGTAGATGCTCGTATTGCGGTGACTGCTTTTCCTTCTCCTGTCCATTGTAACGTAACTGCATTACAACTTTCAACTTCAGAGGATTCCAAATTAAAAGATGATCCTATAGAACTGAACAATCATAAAAATATAAATACTATGTTGTTTTATATGATAATTATTTTATAACAAACCTTAATACCTAAAAGATTGATAGGAACGTTTTGATAATTTAAGCGGTGTAAACGTTCCAGGTAAAACTGGTAATGCTGGTGCTATTGTTAAAAATTTGTTATCATCCTGAAATTCTGTTTGGATGGCTGATCTTCCTCTTATATTAAAATTTACAGTTTTTACCTATACAGAATAAAAGATATTTATTGCTATACTCAAAAAGGTATTTTTTTTAAAGGTTGATAATGTTTTCAAAATGTATATACCCGCGCTTCTATCTTATTGCTTACTGGCATCACATAACCGAAACATAAAAAAATTATTTTGATAGTTATAAAGTGAATTCACAAGTTTTTCCTATCATTTAATAAATATCGACATATTTGTAATGCTACGCCACCGTGTTTTATGTTTGAAGTCAAGATAGTTTCGTGTTTGGTATTGCGCCGTAGAGCACTATTCGATTGTTACCTGCAATATGATTTGAATTTGAATTATTTTCTCGTAATTATATAAAAAAAGCATTTGTATAAAATAAATAATATTTCTATTAGAATCAAGACATAATATTGTTTTTCTTTCTAAATATTTATATTATCATATAATATTTAATTACTCGTGATAATATTGTTTTCAATTTCGATCGTACGTACTTTCTTTTTAAATTCTTATTTTTTATTGCTCATTGTATAACTCGGTAGAATGACTTTTAAGAGGAAAAAGATATTATCAATTATTAATTAAATATTTCACTCATTAAATATTTTCATCGTCGTAATGTTTAAATTGTACAACAAAGCATTTTTTTTTAAACATTTTATAAAAAATATTTATCAGTTATTTTGTTATTAATTTTTTATATCCTTATGTATATATTATATTAACATATACATACATACATACATACATATATATATATACGTATACGCTATATGTGAGATCATGTGTCTACTACCAATGACGTAAACAAATCGCGTAGTATACGAAGCAAAATAAATATGAATTTATTGTGTCGAATATCTCCAAAACATATCATTTCTACATGTTATAAAATACAAACGAATAATTATGCTATACCAGGTAAAATCTTTTTTATAAATAGAGACATGTAAACTACTAAAATAATCTTACATTTTCTTAATATAGGTTAGATAATA
Organism: Vespula pensylvanica; assembly: GCF_014466175.1. Classification (NCBI taxonomy): domain Eukaryota; kingdom Metazoa; phylum Arthropoda; class Insecta; order Hymenoptera; family Vespidae; genus Vespula; species Vespula pensylvanica. Next base: position 2,519,755 of record NC_057708.1, on the reverse strand, counting down.
ATAAGTATAAATAGTACTAATATTGTTAGAACAATTAACTGATTAAGTTGTTATTTTTTATTAATATTATTCTTTCACATTGTATAATTTGTCATTGAGAAGAAATTCCAAAAATATAAATATTAAGATAAACATAGGAATGATATAACTGTTATTTCTGTCGATAGGTTCAAAGGCAACACTTGGAAAGGTGACTGGAAAGAAAGCTATGGTTTCATCAAAGATACAATTCCCAGTTGAAAAGGATACTAATAAGTTAGTGATGTATGTCTGCGGATCTAATTATCTTAAAGAAGGAGAGGATATTAAATTGAAACCTGACTCTGAATATCCTGATTGGCTTTGGACTCTCCCTCTTACACCTACGAAATTAGAGGACATGGATCCAAATACAAAACAATACTGGCGAAAATTAAGAAAACTTGCTATTGTAAATAGCAATTTAAAGAAAAAATTCCAATAATTGCAATGAAGTGTCCATATTATATATTGTTATATATAATTTAATGACATTTTCATAATAGGAAATATATAATATATCTAATTATGTAAATAGAATTTTTATTAAGAAATAATAAAGTAAGATAAAAATTTTAATCAATATTAATTTATTCATTTATTTAAAACTATTGTATGTATTTTATTTACTTCTCTTTATGTTTTATATTATACATTTCCTTTTCATATTTTAATCAAAGTTTATCTCACTTTCTCAGAAATCAACAAGCACTAATTAGAGTTTATTATCTTTCGACTATTTTTACGTATAAGTTCGAAAAAATAATGTGGCTATTGATAAAAATAATATTGCTATTATTAATTCGTAAGAGTATATGCATTGAATAATGTATGTAAATATAGATTACAGGAAGAAATTGCGAGTTTCTACGATTTATCATAATTATCAAAGAAAAAAATTGTCTTTAGCAAATAGTCAATATAAGTCCAGGTATGTCCAATTAACAATACGCCGCCTAAAATGTATACATCGCGAATGATAATTGTTGGGTGTTGCCTGATATCATGTATAAAAATAAAAAAGATTATGATGATAATTCACTAATCCATTTCTTAGATTAAAATTATATAGTTTTTATTAAAATTTGCATATATAAGTGCTATGTCCATTCGCTCATATACCATTCTAACGATCAAAGGTAACGGAGAATTATAGTTATATAGAAAACAATAGTCTTTATTGTGTTATCTATAAGATAAACATCTCAATCACAGGTATGTTGTTTTTTTTGTTATGTTAAAATAAATTTATTTTTAATTTTTGTTTAATTAATAACAGAACATTCGAGAATTCCTGATCATTTATTTCTAATCTTTCCGTGATCGAGTAAACAATAGATACAAAATCAACAATAAAACAATTTTTTATAGTGAAAGATTATGAAAGAAAAAATGTGTACATATATGATGATTATCGTATTTTAATTTACGAATATCAAAGAAATTTTATGTATTTTAAGCAAATTAATTCTTTTACCACACATTCGTCTTAAATACTTCACAGATGTTTCGAAAACTTATATCATTAGTAAAATCAAGTGTTTTCTAAATTATCGAAAAGTAGATACATAGAAAGCCTTCTGTTCTATTATGATATATATGATGAATGGCGTTAATAAGCTCGATACGTATGATACAGAGATACGATATCTACGTAAAAGATGTATACTAATAAAATTAATTAATTTATCATCTACATCTATGTGATGTGTATGTAAAGGTGTGTTTATATCGTTTCTTTTTTAACAGCTATAAATACGAAAATTCAATAAAATTTATTATTTATTCGTTAAGATCTTACGTGGCTCTTTGGCAAGGTAAGAGAAGATATTTCAAAACGAATAATTGTTTTACGTTAATATATTTTTCGCTTAAGAATTGTCTTTTCCTTTCTCTTTATCCTATATCTATATCAATAGGACATGATTTTAACAAAGTATTTTATATTTTAATGACCTTCAGATAAGTGTGTAGAGAGATTTCTGATAACTAATATAAAGATCTTTTCATGACTCAGTCTAAAGTGATACAATTTCTAAAACCTCTGATGATATTACGGTATCAGAAAGAGATTGATTAACTATAAGCTCGGATATCGCTCTTTTCATTTCATTATTATAAGAATTTTGTCTATGCGAACAGATGAACGCTTGGATCGTATTTTTGGCAGCCTTCGTGGCTTTTGCCGCAACTGTAACAGCAGAAGGTAAGTGTGTATATATATATATACGGTATGTGGTGTGTGCGTCTCTCCCTCTCCCTCTCTCTCTCTCTCTCTCTCTCTCTCTCTCTCTCTCTCTCTCTATATATATATATATATATATATATATATATATATGTATGTATGTATATATTTAAAAAATAATAAAAAGTACATAAAAGATATTTTTCATACAGCATACATTTTTGGTTTTATATATATCTACGCGTACATTTTTTGACAATATACAATTAATTTATATAGAACCAAAAATGTACGCTATATGAGAAATATCTTTTACGTATTTTTTATTATTTTTCAAATATATTTCTTATATTTTTATTCATTGAAATTTTAATTTTGTCACAGATAAGATTGTCTGTTACTATGGTAGCTGGGCGGTCTATCGACCTGGAGCAGGCAAATTTGACATTGCCAATATCGATTCAACTCTTTGCACTCATTTAATTTATACATTCATTGGAATCAATAATAGTGGTAGCATCAAGATTCTGGACTCTTGGCAAGATCTTCCAGATAACTACGGAAAAAATGGTTTCGGTAGATTCAACGATCTCCGTAAGAACAACTCTAACGTAAAAACTATGATCGCTATCGGAGGATGGAACGAGGGTTCTACCAAGTACTCTCACGTTGTTGCCAATCCTACCATTCGTGCTAAATTCGTTGATTCGGTAGTCAAATTCTTAGATAAGTATGGCTTTGATGGTTTTGATATTGATTGGGAATACCCAAATCAACGTGGAGGCAAACCTGCAGATAAAGAAAATTATATTGCTCTTCTGAAAGAACTTCGAGAGAAATTTAACCAACGCGGATACATTCTCAGTGCGGCTGTTTGTGCCGCTGAAACTCCCGCTTCTCAATCTTATATCATTCCTGAAATGTCCAAACACTTGGACTTTATCAATCTTATGGCTTACGATCTTCATGGTTCTTGGGAATCCACTACTGGAGTCAATTCACCTCTTTATGCCAAGAAAGGTGCGACTGGCAATAATGCAAAACTCACTGTTGTAAGTAAATTACTTATTTTCATATAATAATATTCAGATTTCTATAAGCGAGATCAATTGTTTATTAATCTTCCTTGTAATAGTTTCAATATTAACGGTAATTCGTTAATTTTAGGATGCATCTGTAAAGTACTGGTTAGCACAAGGAGCTCCTCCTGAAAAATTGATTCTTGGAGTACCTTTCTATGGTAGATCTTTTACTCTTAGAAATGTTCAACAACATGCTATTGGATCACCAACTACTGGAGCAGGAACTGCAGGACCATACACTCGCGAACCTGGAATGTTGGGATATAATGAAATTTGCACACAACTTCATAGTGGTAAATGGACCGTTGTTTATGACAATGAACAGCGCGTACCTTACGCATATAACGGTAATCAATGGGTAGGCTATGATAACGTTCAGTAAGTATATTCGTACTTTATATATTCATGAATTGTGCTATAGTATTATCTTAAACTTTAATAATTAATAAATGTATTATTTCCTAGATCTATAAAGGAAAAAGCTGAATATATTAAAGCTAAAGGGCTTGGTGGTGCTATGTTGTGGAGCATTGAAACTGACGACTTCCACGGTGCATGCGGAGAAAAATATCCTCTTTTGAAAGTTTTGAACAACGTTTTGCGAAATGGTCCACCTTTAAAACCTACAACAACCGAAACAACTATCCCAAGTGAAACGGTTACATCAACCAAAACAACTAAGCCAACCAGCCCGCCAAGTAAGGATATTTGCACCCGCGAAGGATTCATCCGTGATCCTAAAGATTGCAGTAAATTCTATCACTGTAGACTTGTTGATGGTCACTATTTAGTCTCTAAATTCCAGTGTCCTGATGGGCTCGTTTTTGACCCAGCTATATTAAACTGCAACTACCCAGATAAAGTACAATGTTGATGACCATAGATCAAATGAGAATGACATTTGCAGGAATCACTTTTTTATGTGACTGCAGTAAATTCTTTTATCTTATAATAAAAATGATTAATACGTAAATAATCTGTAGTTTCTTTACATCCTATATTGATAACATTAATAATATTTTATAACAAATATTTTATAATAATTGGACATGGTGAAAATACTTTTTATAATTTTTAAGGACTATGTTTAATAAAAGTAATGCTGATATAAATACAAATATTGAAACAGCTTACGTGTATTGCGTTATATCTGGAAATTGAGAAACATAATTATATCTCTCTTCTGATTCTATCAATCTTGTTTTATTCGATTTTATAGGGAGGACATTTATTATGTTTTTTGTGATCTCTATAGGTTTTACTGAACCAAAGAAGTCTGTAATAGGAACTTTATCGGGATCTCGTTTAAATAAATCTTTTCTTACACCAACTGTAGATAAACAATAGTGTTTTGGACATATTTTGAGCTGTAATAAAAATAAACGTTTTAAACGTTTTAAATGGTATAAAATTATTAAATTCAAGTTTATAATACAATACAATACAATACTTACAAATTCTCCTAATGTTCTACTACTGGTAGGTTCTACTTTCTCTAAAAAGTCTAGAGCATAATATGTAAATCGGTCTATAACATATACACCTATAGCAGGATCCACATGATGCTAATAAAATATATAGAATATAAGATATTAGATATTAGAAATTATAGAATTATAGAAATTAGAAATATATAGAAATTATAGAATAATAGAAATATATAGAATATAATAAAATATAAGAAAATAATCAATTAATTCACTAAGATATATAAAATATTTTTAGATATTAAGAAACTTACCGACAAAGAATCTTCTCCTACCAAACTAGAAGTTATTGCTAAAATATTTGGAGAATAAAATTTTTCATACATAGAACTTGCTTGGCATGTATCTACGATAAATAATATTTCATGATATCTTCTCTTTTGCCACATTTGTTCTAAAGCATCTCCAAGCTCTCGACTAGTTATTTCTTCGGAATCTTGAAACTTTAGAAATCCATTACCTCCATGACCAGTCAAATAAATTAATATATTAGATCTTTCATCAGTAAGTAACTTTTTGGATCTTGGAGTCTCTGGTGCCAATCGACCAGTTAATAATCTTACAAAATTTTCTACGGTAACTTCATAACCTCTATAATCAACTTCCACGTCATCTCCATAAACATTGATGTGTTGTTTAACATTATTAAAGACAGTAGCAGGCCTAGGGTTTCTAGGATTACATGCCATGTCATCGGCGATCATAAGAATGATTTGAGAATCAGGTATTCCTAAACGTTTTACACTTCTATATATAGATAATACATTTGCAATATGTCTATAGTTGAACCAAAATCGAGATGTATCAACTAGCACTGCCCAATTATTTGAATGTCCTGTTTCTTTAGAATTACTTAAATCCTAGAAATACATTTATAATTATTAAAAAGAAACATAATAAAGATCATATAGTAAAAAGAAAACTTACGAACCTTTGAATATGATCTCTGATAACATGAAATTGTTGACATGGAAAAGATGATTATTACAAATGCAAAAGTCGATTGCATTTTGTACGTTTTATATACACAGTACTGATATATACAATTCTATTTTATATAGTTTAAATGTCATCTTCCAATTTACACTAGAATATTATAAAAATAAGATTCGAAAAATAAAGAAACTTTAACCTCTTAAAACGAATCAATACTAGCGCCACGATAAATACGAACGAAGATTACATTACATGTATATATTATATTATAAGTTTATTTTAAAATACGTATAGAAAAACTGTGCTTTCAGCGACATGTATGAACAAAATATGAATTACAAACGCAAATACTGTCCCTATTATCTGCTTATTGTATTGGTGTATAAACTTGTGTAGATTACGAGTATCTTGTGTAGTGCCTCTAACGAGTAACAATCGAATTAGTGCAATAGAAATTTTAGCTTTTTATTGCATTACTTTTGTAAACAGTTTTTTATTATAATACTTGCATTACATCAGATTTTATGCAAGTATTGCACATGTACATTTTGCTATATGAAGTTCCTTTATTAATCTATAAATCTTGTATTGTTAATAAACTTGATAGTGCACTAAATAAAAATAATTGATTAAATTTTTTTCAAAAATTGTTATTGTAAATCATTATAAAATCACGATTAATACACAAACTAAAAATTATAGGAAATTTATTTAATGAATTGTTAGATATATTTATTTTTGTTTCTATTTATCTTTATTTTGGACGAACCTTCGAGTGTTTCATATATTACGTATTAATAAATACACTCCAAAATTGTGATTGTTAAAAATCTTTTATTTATTCTGAAAATTTTCCCTGTTTCTTGCAATTACAAAACACATGTTTCTTTCTAAAAGTGGATCCGTAAGATCTCATGGAAAGATCGTAGCGTATCACGAGGCATAACTTTTCAATGTGACATTTCAATTTCACTCGGAATAATATCGCTTCCTTGTAAAAATGTGTACATAGCATAAAGTATATGCTTACTTAAGGTATGCATAAGATATATGTGTATATATATAATATATATATAGACAGATAGATATATACATACATTATATATATATATATAAAATTATATATATATAAATATATATATATAATCTTGTGTGTAATAATAGCTGTATCATCTAAATTGATGATACGTAATATAGTAAAATATATGAAAAAGTAATATACGCGTAAATCAAGGTGACGCATTCGTAACTACATAATGGTAATCGTTAAACTTTAAAAAGACCGCCTTTTCATATCGGTAATGGCTACTTTCATTGCTAAACATTAGTCAAACTATATTTTCTAATTAAACTATTGTAAAAATACCACACACATAATAGTAATAATAAAGTAAGCACAACAAAGTAACGAAAAACAACAAAAGAAATGCGAAAGATGAATATTGTAGAAATTTTTAATTGATGTTTTTGGAATAAAAAAAGAATGTTTTTTTTTTGTTTTTCAAATACAAAGGAACGAACTCATTAACTCGAATAATATCTATAAGGCTACAACACCGAATGGTAGAGAATAATCGAAATGCATATCGTATAAATGTTGGTATAACAAGCTTATAAATCTGATGTATACAGGGATATGATTTGCAACTGTAGCTTTAAATGAATTATCGTTTAGTCAATGAAATACATAGATCCTCTGTTCATTGTCGTAACAAACGACACCGCGAAATTTCGTAAAAAGATTCTCTAGGAGACTGTTCGTCCGCGTGCTTATTTTTAAAATTTATAATATGTCGTAAAACGTGGGAAACAAAAATGTCGTCACTCGACCACTGGAGAGAAAAAAGAAAAGAGAAGACCGCGAAAAAAATTCGAAAAAAAAATTGTTCAGTCTCCACTTTTGTTTCCTCGTTAATCAGAGATAGACACACATCTCGTGATCAATCACAGTATTTCTTGTTTTGTTTTGTTTTCAAACAGTGCAATATCAAGTACTTACAAGTGCGATGTTTTAAGAAGAAATACGTATATCGTATGTTCCGTGTTTCTACAGATGCAGAATCACGACAATTTTCATATGTTTCTATATCAAACATAAATTATTTTTAAACATATATGTATGATTTCTCTTTTTTTTTTTTTTTCTTACGACAATTCGAACAATAGATCGATGGAGTTTCATGGAATGTACAAGGTTGACTTTCTAACGATTATGCTCCGCGATTATGTTTCTCAAATCGCTAATAAAGCTTAAATCGAATAGAAAGATACAGATTAAATATGAACAAGTAATGCGTCTCGGGAGGAAGATGCTCAATTAGAATGAAATCATCTGTTTACCTGTATAAATGAGACGTGGAAAAGCAATGCTCGTTGCTCGATGTAAAAAATCACATAATATTAGATATTTAACTTTCCAAATTTTTTTTTTGATTCAAGCACAACCCATCGAAGAATTTTTATCAATATTTCGAATTAGTCTTTTTTATAATAACGACTGAAGTGTGATCGACGATATTGTTTATATAATACTAATTATTTATTATATATATATATATGTATATATATATATATCGATCGCATATTAATTTATAAAGAAAATAATTGCCAATTTGTTGTTCCGTTTCGCACACAAATCGTTATACATTAAATGTTCGTACAAGATTAAATATTATTGTAAAATAATTCGATCACATACTCGTATGATTTTTACGTAGAAATGAACCATGTAATCTTTTACAATTAATACGAACAACTGTATCGTTATCTAGCGTTAACCTTCACCGTACGACGTTTGGATCTATTATGACCGAGACGTAGAGACTTGCTTTGATTTTGATACTCGATCTTAAACATTGTTTGTTTATAATATAACAATAATAAATCGAGCGTGTCCTCGAAACTTACTCTTTTCGACAATATTCGATGTGACTTCGAAGAGAAAAGACCTAAATGCGTCGTCATCGTCCGTCTGGTTTCTCGAATCGTTTAATATTATAAGAGATTAACTCACTATTAATATTTTCTCACTATTAATATTTTTTGATTAAAGCACCATATATCGTTTCAAGAAAGAATTTTTATAAAATTCTATTTGAATCTTTCTGATTGTAAATAAGACATAACTATGTATTCCGTACTCCTCATTTCTCTTTTTCTTTTTGATAATCTCGCAGATTTTATCTAACGCATAGAACGTCGTCGCTTAATCGAGGAAGAATATTGTTTTAAGTTAATTGTTCTTATACATTGTCTCATATTGAATCAACCAATCCTAATCTCTCAATTCTATTACGACTTCAAAGTAACACAATAATAAATGTTTCTTATATAATATTTTGTTTTTCTTTTACAGAAAATATAAACGATATATAAGACATTTTATATAGTGATGAAGAGAGAGGAGATGCTTTCCACGAATCTCAGAAGTTCTACGCTCGAAAAAAAGGCGAGATAGATGTGTACATGTTTACATAAGCTCTCTACTAAGATATTATATATGTATATATATATATATATATATATATATATATGTAGATATATATATATATAATTAGTATAATAATTAATAGTTATTAAAATACGATTATAATTTATTGTGCGCCGCGGACCGGAGCCTACTAGCTCGCACTTTGTCCGTTTGTTCGTTAGGAATTTTAATAGACACACAGTAGTGGGGCCATTAGAAAACAAGAGATAGAAAAATATACGTACGTGTACATACGTTCTATTTTTGTTTTTCTTCTCTCTCTCTCAAACGCTCTTCTTCTTCTTCAGCATTTAATACATAATTTTTTGGAGAATTTAATTGTCAAAAACTTCTTTACAAATATACACGTGTAACTCTACTACGCGATTTATGAGAATGAAAAATTCCTTATCTATTCGTAGGTATCGAAAAATATCTAAGTCGAAATCTTAATCAATTTACCCTGGCTAAGTTCTCTAAGAATAAATATGTATTTGTGAATATCATTGATCTTTCTTTTGAAGGGAGAAAGAGAAGGAGGAGAGGGAGAAATAGATGTTGCTTTCATTTACTTTTCTGCAGTTCTCCTATCGACGAATAATAACTCTAAGCTGTGTTCAAATTTGACCTTTTTGTGTAGCACAATAATTTTTCTTACTTACACAACAAGATTCTACTGTGACTATTGTCTCTCGCAACAAAATGAATGATACCTCATACAACGTTTGATATAATTCTAGGCAATGCGCTTTCCTCTTTTTTTTTGTTTTCTTTCTAAATTTCTTTTTTCTTTTTTTTTTCTTTTTTTAAAATCTATTTTCGAGTCCAGGGGTTGCAGTCCGCGGGCACAAGCGCTCTACTTTTTTTTTATTTTTTTTTTTTAATTGTATATGCATGTACGTCGTTTAAGACAAAATACAAAATCAAAGAGAAGAAGAATAAAATAAAAGAGAAGGAGAGAGTTGTATTAGATTTTGTACAATTAATTATAACGGCTTCATTCATTATCGACGTACATACAGTCGAAACGACTTCATGTTTCCGTCTATTTTGTTTCTATTTACATGTATCATGTTTGGCTCGAGTACTATCCCTGATTTTTTTCTATGCTTTTTCTAATAACGTTTCTTTCACATTTTCGACATTTTTTCTCTGATCGTTTTACACTCGTATTAATCGATTATAAAGCGTAAAACGAGATTTGAAAAGAAACTCGAGTTCACATCGTACTCATTAAGCTAATTCATGTGTATATAACAACTATATGGATTGCCGCGACATTTCTTTTCTTCTCTTCTCTTTTTTTTTTCATATAATTAATAAATGCTGCAATATTAATTATATATCAAAATGATTAAACAATTACATTCAACGCTTTTACACACTCGTGTCCTCTGTATGCATACAGATTCCTCTAGACCAGGAATACGCAAACTGTGATCTATAGAGATCAATTGGAAACTATTTCGATGGTTTTACTTTTCTTTTCTTTTTTTTTAACGTGAAATTCGTGATAAAAAAGTGAGATAGATGATAATCAAACGAGACGATCTTCAGTCTCTTGAGAAATAGATAATTTATTTATTCTATTTGTTACTAGAAAAATGTCGTTTGTGCATTCCTGTTCTTCTATCTTAAAGATAACGTGCTATTATTTTGTTATATATCAACGTATAATGGAATAGGAACCAACTTTACGTTGACATTATTTTCCTTTATATATCACGGATATTTTCGATATATATATATTTTTTTTTTGTATTTTATATACATATATATGAAACATAAAATTGTATATAAAAGCATAGTAGAGGCACTTGAAAGAAAATGATGGTAATGAAAGAAATGCAACATTCGGCTCTTAAACTTTAGTTATTGTGATAATCTCACTGTGTCTTTCTCAGAATATCGTAAAATTCTAATAGCGAAAAACAAGTTGAGAAATTTTCTCTCGTGTCCATCTCATTTTCTTTTTCTTTTTTTTTCTTTTCCTTTTTTTCTATTAAGCCGCAACGTCGTGACGAAAAATACATTTTTAATATTCGATCACACAAATGACGAATGCAAGCGTAGACTGTAGAAACAAAGGAACTTGTTTTAAAAATGGAAAACCAGAGGAGAGTTAAGATCATCGATGTTTTATGTAATTATTATTTTCTTCGTTTCGTCAACAACTTTCTCTCTCGTTTCATCCTTCTTGCATTTGATTATACCGTTTCATAAAAGCATACTTCATTCTGTTAACAAATAAATTGATCAAGTATAAGGAATTATAAAATTAATTGGAAACATTTAATAAAGAACATCTTATAAAGAATTTATAGACTACAACTCAAGTAATCTTTCTATTACATATTAATTATTTGATTATCCAAAAAGAACAAAAGAAATTAATTATTTTCTTATACACTCTTACTTGATCAATTCATGATGCTATAAAGATCTTTCCTAATAGATATGCCATATAGCAATTACTGTACTATTTTAATCATAAGTAGCTTTTCAAATTTGTCACTTCAAAATGCAATACTTCCGTAAAAAAAAATGAGAGATTGCCCATCGTTATCACGTTATTACATTCGTTTGTTTAACACAAATAAGATAACATAAGAGTCTCTAAATAAGAAGAGATAGAAATAGAAAGATAGATATATATATAGAGAAAGAGAGAAAGAAAGAGGGTGAGAGAGAGAGAGAAACAAAGAGAGAGAGAGAGATAGATAGAGATCCGTCCACAAACCAAAATCAAAACTCAGTTCTAACATAGATCTCATCTAATAACGATGAGCTATTTTTGTTAGATGAACAATAAAAAGATTGAAAAGGCGAACAATAGATCGTTCGATTTATCTGAGGCAGCGCAACCACTTCGGTACAAGAGCTGCGCACCTCAAGTAATCTCAAATGGAGCCACTACTATCCCCAGGGAATACCATCATATTCTCGGCACCATAAGAAGGAGTCGGTGAACTTCTTGCATCTAATGATGCTCTGCTCGCAGAACTGAAACTACTCGAACTTAGATCTTCGTAGCTTGCGACCGACTGACTCCCACCTGAAACACAAAATATTTGTATTTTTTCGAATATCGTTTGTTAAAATATTCACTCCAACCTACCTAACGTAGCTACTTATCGTTCTAATCTCTATTTATTTATTCAGAGTTGAACAATATAACGCTTGATCTTAGTTCTCTTATTTTTTAAATGTCTTATGATTTCAGATATACGAGATTCATTTTTTTCTTTTCTTTGGTGTGCCAACATATGTTCTGTTTCAATCTTTAAATAATTTCTATGATTTTATTATATATAATATAAGACGGTGATTGTATGAAAATAGTGTCTAAGACATATATTTTTCGTTTTGAGGTATTTCGACATATGAGTTATTTAAAAATTATTTTTCTATAAGGAGACAAACAGGAAAAAAATACAAATTTATTTAATTCTGAAAAAATAATCTTTTTGTGTTATTTAAAAAATTTTTAAATAGCTTACGAGACAAAATAGATGTAATATCGCAAATGATTTAGATCACTTTCATAATCACCAGTTTATATATATATATAATTATATTAATATAATATATTATTTTATTATAATTATATATATATTATTGTGTGCATATATATATATATATATACACATATATAATTATACTTCGCGTGTGTAAATCAATTCAATATATGTAGGCACAAAAAGAAAACAATAGTTTCATACAATAAACATCTTCATCGTAACAGATCAAAAGGCGTAGAGGTCTCGTCAATACCATAACAAAACTATAATAACAATTTCATTCCAATATTGTCAGCAGTTAAATCTCAACGTTCAACGTGTCCTCATTTTTATTGTTGGTTCGAGTTATTTAATTAAGAATGAAAAGATATATTAGATCAATTTAAACGATAAAATAAAGTTTGATCTTATATCTCAAGTACACAATACATACAAGAAAAGGAAAGGTAAACGAAGGATCAGTTTAAAAAAGAAAAAGAAACAAGAAATATATAAGGAACGATTCACACACGAGAGATTAAAAAAATAGAACGCATATACAGTTATCTTCTGACTAGTCGATTTTATTTCCGTCATTATTCTCTTTTCGTCTTCCTTTTTTTTTCTTTTTTTTTTGTTTCTTTATTTTTTATTTCTTTTTTTTTTGGTTTAACGATCGCCTCCATTGTTATATCCGCGAAGATTAGAAAACGATCGTTCTTTTTCTTTTCTTTTCAAGTTTTCTTTACAATCATTACTTTTACAACTCGATATATCTCAAAAATCGTGCAAGCTCTTTCGTGTTACGTCCACATGCTATTATTTAGCCGTCTTATTTATCGCGGAATGATAACAATAATTCGACGTTATTATATTATACTCGCTCGTCCCTTTTCTTTAATTGTTCCTCACTCGTGTAAAATGATTTTTTGACTGTTAAGAAAAACTAAGAATTAATTAATAATTATCAGGTTGACTAAACTTTGGCATTAAAAGATCACATTTTTCATCATTCTTAGCTGACAATGAAAAAGAATAGATAAAACGAAAAGATAGAATTGAAAGAAAATACAACATAGAAGGTAGATTTTTATAAAAATGGATAGCTCGTGCATTAACCGAGAAAAGTGTTAGAAAGCGCGTGCGCATGTGTTTGTGTGTACTATGATTGTTTTTAATTATTAATAAAAAAAAAAAAAAAAAAAAAAAAGTCGGTAATACGATGACGACGACGATATTCAATATGAACTTCAATATGAACTTATGTATTATATATGCGTGTATGTATATATTCTTATTATTTTTCTTCATTTAGCTGTAGCAGTGACGACTGAACAATTTATTTTCTAATCACTCCTTCGTTATACGTGAAATTTATATAAAAGATCAATTTTAATGAGACGCTCTTTGATACATCATATGTGTTGTCATACACAAGCATACAATTTACGATAAATTAAGATATATGCAAATGTATTCGTATTATATTAGAAGAAACTAATTGTAATAGTAATAGGCTAACGATCATTACAAATATTCGAAATTCTTATAAATCCTTTCAATCATTTATTAGAACTTAACAAGTCTTTCGAAATTTGTTTAATCTCTTTGAAAAAATATATAATAATACTTGGAATAATTATCAAAATAATTCGCGAAATTTCGTAATCATTGATTAGCTTCGTCGAACTTAGAAAAGAAAGAGAGAAAGAAAAAAAGAGAGTATTAATTGCACCATTAACTAAGGCTATAGCCCTAATTTGTCCAATAATCAAAATGATCTATATCTATGTGTAAATACATATGTATGCAAAATTTAATCAGCTTGTATAGTAATGTGCTTATCGTTTGAACAATTTTAATGAATTATAATATTTAATCACGTTGCTAATACTTTTATTCTATAAAGAGTGTGACTCCAGTAAAGAGGGTGATGTGATAAGGATGGTTATGGAAAGTAATTAGAGTCACTTGGATCGCAAATATACATTACATTGTCATAAGAGAAACGCTACTTATTCTCTTTAGATTAATAAATGAAACAATGAATAAGTGATTGAATGAATGAATGAATTATTATCTCATTAAATATATATATATATATATATATATATATATATATATATCGTGAATATTTTCTTCGCTAATGTGCCGCCATCCAAGAAGTAACGTTGAAGAAGACAAAAATTTGAACTCGAGAGAAAATTAAGAGACCAAATTCCAATAAAATAAAATGTCTAGAGTAATATGTCATCGTACGAGCAAATGAAAAAAAGGGAGAAAGAGAAAGAAAGAAATACTGATATGTTTTCTTTCTAATATATATAAACTCAATGTAACCCAACTGATACATTGCTTTTCATTGCATTTCCCATTTTTTCTCGATTGAAACACGTCATTTCGACGACACTTCAGGACGGCACGTAACACGAGATACATTTCATTCGTGTTCTATCATTATAAGCTATGTACTTATATATCATATCGTATCGTATCATATCATATATATCATATCATATCATATCATATCATATCATATCATATCATATCATATCATATCATATCATATCATATCATATATATATGCATGTATGTATGTATGTATGTACAACGTACATATATGATTCGCATAATTCATATTATTATTACGCTAAAATTTGAAGCTAATAATACATGCCTGCATGTAATAATGTGTCCTTTTTATTTTTATTTTATGTTATTATTATCCATCTCTTTCTTATTCATCGTTTCTCATATTAAATTTGCCTAAACGCAAAATATGTATAATTCGAACTCGCGGATAGTTTTTTAAAACTGCACACACGTTCGCATAACAATGACTTTTCCTTGTTTGTTTTATTTTCCGGTTAATGATATTGCGACGTCGAGAATTAGATAATGTGCATCTTATTTACTCGTTCGGATTCGTAAAGAATCGCTAGAGATATTTTATTTTTTGTAATTACTTATTTAATTCTTTACTTGTTTTTCTTTTTCTTCGCAAACAACCGGATATGTGTGTGTGTATGTGTGTATGTATGTGTGTCGCACGTACACAGTAAAATGTAGCACGTTCAGGTACGATAGATCGGATATAATTTACAAGAGAAATGTACAATTCTAAGATCTTTTCATTTGCATTTGAACACGATTCTAATACGAACGATGTAATCGAATTTCAAAAATTATCTCAAAGAAAATGTTTTTCTCGACGCAAAAGAGCCTATAATTTTTTTACGATAAACAATCGTATGTATGTATGTATATATGTATTATATATATCTCGATATATCGATATATATATCGTCTTTTTCTATTTTTTATATTTTTTTATTAATTTCATCATCATCACCATCGTCGTCATCGTCATCGTCATCGTCATCGTCATCGTCATCGTCATCATTCTCCTACCCCTCCTCCTCCTCTTCATCATCGTCGTCGTCGTCGTCATCAGCATCAGCATCATCATCATCATCATCATCATCATCATCATCATCATCATCATCATCATCATCATCATCATCAATATCATCATCAATATCATCATCATCATCATCATCATCATCATCATCATCATCATCATCATCATCATCATCATCATCATCATCACCATCATCGTCATCATCATCACTATCATTATCATCGTCATCGTCATCACCATCATTACTATCATCATCAGCATCATCATCATCATCGTCATTATCATCATCGTCGTCATCTTTTTCTTCTTCTTCTCCTTTGCTTTTGAAACATTCACACATTTTCTCTTTTCTAACATAACAATAATTATATACGAAATACGATTATCATCGACGCTTTAAAAACTACATATACATGTTTTACTTATTTTTTTTTTCTTTTCTTTGTTTTTCACTGCTTTGTGAATACACAGCACAAACACGAACATTACAAACTTGTTATTATTCTTTTTTATTTTATTTTTTTTTTTTTGTTGTGTGTTTGGTAAATTCTCTTTTCACTTTAGAGAGCTTCTAATATTTTATTCGGCAACATTCAGAAACGTATTTAATTAAAACATGTTATTCGACTAAGGTGCATATAGCTTTGCCCATTACTGTCTATACATGAAAATGCATAGGAGTAAAGAATAGATAAAGGATAGAAAGAGAGAGAAAGAGAGAAAGACAGAGAGAGAGATAGAGAGAGAGAGAGAGAGAGAAGAAAAGAAAAAAAGAAATAGGAGAAGAGTTAGAGAGAAAATAGAAATGAAAAGAAAATGTTATATACTTCATGTATACTATTAAATAAAATAATTTACTATTAAAAAAAATAAAAATACAAAAGCAAAACAAGAAAGAGAGAGAAAATACTTGAATAAAATAATTTACAATATATATATATATATATATATATATATATATATATCACATAATACT
The DNA here is from genome assembly GCF_014466175.1 of Vespula pensylvanica. NCBI lineage: Eukaryota > Metazoa > Arthropoda > Insecta > Hymenoptera > Vespidae > Vespula > Vespula pensylvanica. The sequence goes on along the minus strand of NC_057708.1, from coordinate 2,502,681 downwards.
ATATTATTTATAAAATTTAAAACAAATAATATTTTTTCTGACATTGTAATAAATTAAGGAACTGTTTGAGATATTGGGATTACTTCGAATGTGTTAAGAAAAAAAGAAAAAGAAAAATTATATACATTAATTTAACAATGTACTTTAGTAAAATTGGCCTAATCTGTCGCGTCGAGAAATATATTAATAACGAAGATCTATAGATCTATCTAATAACATGTGAGGAGATGAGAATAAGACGAAAGAAAACTTGCAATATTAATAATAAGTTTTGTGCGAATAATTTTGTACACGTTATAACATTTTACTAGACAAAAAGAAAATGTGTCTTACTTTTTTTTCTTATTTTTTATTGCTTCTCGAAATCATGTCTTTGTTCGTATATAATAATTTTCTCGATGCGGCAGCAATAAATTGAGAACTGTATTAAATTTTGAAAATTACAGCACTACACAATCATGATAATTATTTATTTTTTTACACATTGACGCATTTTTTAATTTAATTTAGTTTAATTCTTTTTTGTTTCTTCTCTCTAAACTAACTATAGAGAGTCTAAAAATATGATCATTAAAATCTTTAACACACGATTTGATAATTGACATGATGTCGGTTTCATTTAGATAAGAATAGTTTAAAAGATTTTACTAAATGAATTTGTTTTCTATTTTATAAATTATAATAATTTAAAAAAAGAAATATTAATAATAAAATTCGAATTATAAATTGATCGATACAATCAATTTATACAATTCAAGATATTGCAGAAGATCAACAGATCATTTATCCGCAATCTTTATCATCTTAATAATAATTAATAATAATATAATAATGAAATAAATATTAATTATTATGACACATGAATGTGGTAGAAAATGTGCGAAAGAGCAAGAAAAAGAGAAAGAGAAAGAGAGAGAAAAATAGAGAGAGAAAGAAAGAGAGAGAGAGAGAGAGAACTTGAATGATGATTAAATAATAATAATAATAATAATAATAATAATAATAATAATAATAATAATAATAATAATAATAATAATAATAATAAAAATCGATAGAAATAAAATAGAAGAAAAATCTGTTCTTTTTTCTAACTTCGGAGATATTTTTATCCACACAAACGAAATAAATAATAAACCGATAGATACTCTTTTTTTGTTTGTTTATAAGTCGCGTGTATGTATGTACAGCGTGACCATTAAAATCATCTACCTACGATCATTTAAAAAAATAATCGACCGATTTATCTATAAATGAAAATAAATATGTATGTATATTAACGAGTTACTCTCGAATATTCTCGTAATTTGTTCATAGTTAAATAAAATTAACTTATTCGTCCCTCTCGATAAGATTTTCCTTCGGTACGTTGTACGGTTAAAAAGAAAAATCGTTAATAAACGATTAGAACTCGTCGTTTATTATAATATATGCATAAATTTGTAGCCTATACATAGCTTTCACAGAAAGCATCGACTCATATTTAGATAAACTCTTTGGTCAATGATTTTAACGAGACACCTTGTACAATCAGAGTATTTCATGAAAGAAAAATCCTATGAGAGATGATCGTATATGTCAAGAAGATAATTTTTACGAGTTAGCCAATTTCCCGTAAATGAACACTTAATGGTCGCGGGCGATGATCATTTATATAATTAAATTATTAATATACGCTTTTTTTTTTATCGCACCGATCTACGTGGATGATCATTAACTCTTGCTCTATACTATCAAGATCTCTCTTGGTTTATTTCAACAATATCCAGGATCGATCGAAATTTCTAATTTCTAAAGCTGTTCAAATCTTTACTATTGAATCGAATGTATAATATATCTCGAGAAACTCTTTAAAGCAATTTAATTATTAATACAAAATCTATAGAGTAGCTCAAATATTTACGTGAAAACAGTTATTTGTATTAAGCACCACTTAATCCTGTTAAGTGAAAGAGAGAAAGGGTATCTCACTACTGCAAATATATTATCGTTCTACTATATACTTTGAATGTATGTACGATCTTGAAAATAATCATGATTTAACGATGCCAATCAACCGATTCTTTTTCATTCGGAAAGTCATACTTCTTTTTCCAATGAACTATGATACAATGAGAGAATGATAAAAATCTAACGCATTTAATCGATGCTATTCTACTCCGGTCACTTGCATTAACAATATATAAAGAGCAAGGCTAGCCTTGGGCACATCCACGCAATCCTCCACTCATCTACGCTTTTTCTTTTTTGACCTAGTGCCTTTCTTCGTGGCACTTAAGGTTGACGTTACACAACCTACGCTAGTTTTCTCGACATATTCTTTTCTATCGGAAAACTCCCCTTCAACATCCACGGACGCTGCGTTACCATTAGCATTTAAATCGTCGGGAGAGCTCGAACGTTCTGGTATGATTTCTTGATCGGAATCGCTTCTTCTCTTCTCTTGCTGATAATCAGACTCAGGAGAATTCTCTTTGGATGAGGTCGATTCCATCGGAAGATTTATATCTTGTTCTTGTTCTTCTTCTTCATAATTAATCTTCTCTTCGTCCACCATTATTATCTCCTCTTCTTCCGTAATTTTAACTTCGGCTGCCTTATCCTCTTCGTTACTTATTTTAATCATTTCGCCATCTACGTTTTCGTCGATCTGTGACGTACTTTGTAACTTCAATTTCTCTTCGAATTTCTCCTCAACTTCGACCAAAGGCTCGAGATCAGATTCCTTACGAGAAGTCTCACTTTCGATAGAAGGTACATTCTTTTTCTTAAACATCGAGCTCCAACAGACCCTCGGGTTAGGAGATAACTCCTCGATCTTTTGCATCTCCACGTTCGCATTCAATTCCTCAGCTGCTTCTTGCAATTTTTCAGCCGTTACCTTTCGCGAACAAAAGAACAATGGTTTTGCATCGAAATCGGCTGCGTCCGTTGTTCTTAAACTATCCCTTGGCTTTTTCGCGACCGTGCTCACTGTTTTACGACGGGATGATAACATCTGATTCCAAGTCATTTTGACTTTCTGCGTAGAATCCATGTCTATAATCTCAATATCATTAGCTTGCGATCTTTTTGTTAAAAGATTAGTGGGTACGGATGACTTCGAGCTTTGTGATTTCATTGTTCTTCTAGCAGGTCCTTCTAACAGACTCGTCGTTTCTTGATCCGAACACTTGTCGAGTTCTTCGGATAGAATTTTAGATTTGTTTCTTGTAGTTTCTTGATCACACGATTCACATTTTCTATCTATATCTTCCGTCGGATCTTTTTCTAGAAGATTCTGCTCAGTTGCCCATATTTCATTGATTACCTCGACATCCTTCTTCTTTTTATTTCCTTTCATTTTACATGCTTGTTTACTGTGGATATCCACCCAGCTGATATCCTTCGGTTTCTTATTAATTTTTGATTTACAAGTTTGTTCCAATTGAATACTTTCTTGCACGTTTGGAAAATTTATTGTACTTTTCTTCTGATTGGACGTTGATACCACCTCTTTAGTATCAATGTTCTGAGTTTCATCATTGATATTCTTTTCTTGACATTTTTTTGAAATTGACCATTGCTTCTGAAATTCCATTTTACTGACTTCCTTCGAATCTTCTTCTATGACGACGATATCTTTTCGTTTCTTCGTACCTTTCAATTTACTCGCTATATGTTCTCCACGAATAGTCTCCGAAGATTTACCTACAGAACCAAAACGTTTCTCGTTAATAGCGGAGTGCTGAGTTTCTTCTATCATGTTCTTATCGAAATGTTTAGTCGATGCAATCCATTTGTCCATAGGATCGACCATAACTGTTACTTCTACTTTGTCAGTAGTGTTATCTTCAATCACAAAAATATCTTTTCGCCTTTTAGTAGCTTTCGATTTGGAACCTCGAATAGTTTCTTGTGATTTAACATTAGAATTTTGTTCATCCACCTTTGTTGGACATGTTGTTTCTAACGTGGACGCGCAAACGTCGGAATGCTGAACATGTTCGAGATCGTCGTCAGAAGACAATGTATGTTTGCTCTGTCCCTTAGACGATATGGAGCAATCCTCGTCAGATTTTTCAACATTGCTGGACGTCGTTCCTAAATTATATTTATTATCAGGCATTTCTGTAAGTTCCGAGGTATGTATATATTCCAGATCGTCGTCAGATATGGTACTTTTACTATTTTTTCTTTGAGTAACAGGTGAGCAATCGGAGTAACTAGGTAAATCCATGGATTTTTCTGAATTCTCACGATCGGATTCACGGACACGCATTAATTCCGAACGTTGAATATGTTCAATGTCTTCGTCCGAGTGATCGGACACCGTGGAGTCTTTGATGGGACAATTGCTATCCACCAAATGGTATTCCATAGAATTGAAGTCGTCTGATGGAATTGCCTCGTTTTCTTCCTTGCATTCAACGTTCGTAACACCATCAGCATTAGCATTAGGTTTATCCAATTCTACGAAGGATCGATCAGTGCTGCCACTGCAATCTTCTGATTCTTTGATCATATCCGTGTCCTTCAACTTGGATTTGCATTTCGAGTTCTCAGTTACCTTCTGAGACTCTCGATCGATTTTTGAAGCAGATTCATCGTTCGACTCACATTTATCTTCTTTCGATACATCACAATGTTTTTTACCGATACAATTATTCTTTGTATCTATGCATCGAGTAGGATCCTCTATAACGACACTATCGTCTTGTTCCTGTACAATGTATTTGTCGATTCGCGTTCTCAATTCTTTAAAAGGTTGTTTCGACGTCTTCGTTGTTTTCTCAATATCTTTATTTTGCTGGCGTGAATAGGATGAAGAGGAGGAGGAGGAGGAGTAAGAGAAGGTTTGTTGATCCTTGGTTCGCATTTGTAGATTAGCTTTTTCACAAGACAGCCTGTTCTCCATTAGTACGACGCTGTCCTCGTCGTAATTAACAACGTATTTAGCTTTGGCTATGCTTTTTTCTTGAGTTTCAGCATGTTCATATTTATTACTTCTTTTAGATCGAGCAGTATTCTCTTTGGCTTGTGTCATGGGACTGCTCGGTATCTCACCTTGTTCGGCGCAAAGACTCAGACCACTTGGAACGTCCCGAAAGGCGTCCTCTCTCTCAAAGTCGATAGAACAATTTCCCGTCGACTTCATCGATGCCACTTCGACGCAAAGCTCCTTTCTTTCTTTAACGTCTCGAATATTCTCGTCCGGTACGCTGTCAATCGCTGGCTCGCTGGCAGAACGCATCTCAGCACAGATCTCTGTTAGATCACGTAACGTTTGATAACACGGTGGCTCAAGATCACCGAGCGAGGCCGGCCCCTCTTCTGCGCAAACGCTCCTCGGTGCTTCAGGAACTAGATTCTCCTCCGCGGAATCGAACTCTTGACTAGAGCTGACGTCCTCTTCGTCAGCAGACACGGTTATCACGGTGCCAAGAGGGTTGACGACTTTAGTTACTGGCTGACCCACCCTCTCAAATACCGAGCGCCTCCCTGATAACAGAAAAGCCGTTGGCAGGTATCAAAATCGAGTTGCTTATTGTTCAACTTTGCTTTGATGCACGTAAGACTCTTGTCGTAGTTGGCATTAAAGATGTAGGGATTTTAGAGAAATAGAAAGAAAGATAGATAGATAGATAGACAAAGAGAGACAGAGAGAGAGAGAGAGAGAGAGAGAGAGAGAGAGAAAATGAGAAGAAAAATCTATCGAAAAAGAAAAGAACAACGAATGAACTATAGCACGAGCACTGCGACGAGAGCGAACGGTGGTGCTGGCAAAGCGTATTATATACGAAAGGAAAAATCTCTAATTCCAAAATTACTTCATCTTTTTTTCTTTTTTCTTTATTTTTCCCTTTAGAAATTTTATTTACTTTCCACACTGCACACCGCAAGAGCATTGACGTCGGTGATCCAATGCTCTAATGCTGGAATAAAGCATTAAGAAAGGAGATATGTATTCTCTGTATACTTGGGAAACACATAAATGTTAAATTAAGAGTCTCTTTCTAGACTCTGTCTAATTGGAAACTATATACACCGGTTAGTGAAAATGTAACGTACAGTGCTTGAATAGAATTTTTCCAGTGTGTTTTTGAATTTACAGACTTTTTCATACCGTGTTGTGATATGTTAGTGATCAGACATAGTTATAGGGATAAAAACGAAGATACCTGCCTCTGGCCAGTTCTGTGTACAATTCTTAAGATGCAAGCGACCATCCTTTCACCCCGTGCAGAGATCAGAATTGCGTCAATATTCTTTTTCGTGATACGTTTTTCGTTTTATATTTGTTTATTTGTTTCTATTTATTATTTTCGCAAGGGATATATCGAATCGAGTGATATACTATATATATCATAGAATTTTACTAAACATTACAACAAATTCTGTTGTTCTTTTTCAATCGATTATATTTTAAAAATTGTGCGATTATATTTAAAATATGTACTAGTTTTCACCTAATGTTTATAAGTGTAAACATTTTTTGTTGAAAAGGAAAATAGTACATGGTGATGTGTACTAGCTTTTAACGTGCATACAACTATACAAGCTTTCTAATTTTACATATCGTTTTCTAAAAACAACTAGAATTAAAATAAAATTTTTAAATAAATAAACAAATAAATAAATAAATAAATAAATAGAGCATCATCTCGACGACACAAGCATGTTTAATCAACGATAAGATTATAATGGATTGTTCGTTTCATTGTTAGATTCAAATGTGAATGAGTTTTATACTATAAATTTAACACTTAATTAAATCAACGTATTGACTCTATATTGTGCTTTATATATATTCAGCTACTCCATACGATAGACAATATTTGAACTGGAGTTAATGAAAGTATATAAGTAATTCAAACAATTCATACAAAATTTCATATTGATTTTATGATTAAATTATTAACGTGGTTTCCCTTTTTTTTTTTTTTAACCAAAAATTTTACTTACCAGGTGCACGATGTGGAGCAATTGATGTTTCAAGCATAGCTTCCGCCAAATCTTCTCTTAATTGATTTTCACCACTGCCAACTCCAATATGTTCATTATCTAATGAATCCCCATAAGCTTCCATAAATCTTGGTGATTGTTCATAACTGCCTGAAATACATATTAATTAAGTATATTGATTCATAAATACACATACACACACACACACACACATATATACATATATGTAAATTTTGGTGTGCATACATTATGAATATGTTTGAAAAAATATCAAAATCTTTACTAGTTGCATGAATTATTTATATATTTTTGTATATATATTTTTATAAACTTACTTCCTGAACCATCAATAACAACTGGAACTAAAGGTCTAGAAGCTGCATGTGGCATATTAACAGGATTTGACCTTGCTGGACGTGAACCACCTGTAATTCCAATCTCTACTGCCTCTGCTTCTACCAAGTTTACAGAAACCCTAATAATAAGTTGCTATTGTTAGAATTTTGTTTTAAACAAAGATATTAAACGTTAATTATCTAGTTTTATTTGTGAAGTGTATTTAAATTAAAAAAAAAAATGATGTTGTTTAATAATTGTTGGGATTCAAAATAAATAACTAACCCACTAGGTGCATTATACGTTTTGAAAACAAACTGTGGTCCCATCCATAGCCGTCTATGTGGTCCAGCATGCGTTACAATTTCCACCTGACTTAACCAACCATCTTCGCTTGTATCAAGAGGCTGAACGTTGTTGGGTACAGTAGAGACGCTAAATAAAGGACTTGATGATGCTAAAGGTGGTACAATTTCCACAGAGTTTGGAGACCTTAGGAGAGGCCATTGACCTTTAGCTTCAACTTCTAGTTCTATCATTGTATCATCACATACTTTTTCTTTTGGAACTCCTATATGTAACGAATTTTCGTAATCAAAAACAGTGTAATTTGCGAATAAGATATACATACTAACTTATAAAATATTTTTCATTAAATATATTTCAATATTACTACAATAAATAAAACATACCAGTAGCAGGTTTAGGCTCTAGATCGTATTGTATCATATTTCCATGGCATGCCATAATAAACAAAGAATCTACTGCTCTTTTTGCAACCTTGCTACCAGAGTCTCTTTGCGCATAAATCCAAGCTCTAGGTGGAGCAAAGCAAGCACATATCTTTAATGGTAAAGTACCACTATCGTCAGAATGAAGCCGCTGCCTTTGCTGAGGTCTAACGGAACAAGAAATAAAAATAAAATACATAATTAATACTATTTTATACCATATACTAGCACGATCTAATTTAATTTATATTGATCTTTGAACAAGATTAATTTATAACCACAATTTTATATGTATTTTACTAAAATCTATGTCATAAAAATTAGCTTATCAGCATCAATAATAATAGAAATTACCGTGGTTGAGCTTGGCTGTTGACGTGATTCAATGAAGATGGCTGTCTAATTTGTGCTAAAGGATGCAGGATTGTTGGATGAGGATATGGTGGAAGTCTGGGATTGGAATAAGGATAGACTGATAAAGGTAATTCAGTATGAGAAACAGGAGAATGAGATCTGGTACCATCGTCCGTCAAGCCTGCACTTCTGTGAAACCGTGAAAGTCTATTTACTACATGTGGAGTCAAATGAGTTCTCACTCCTACAGATCCACCATAAGGTGCAACTGGGAAAACATGAGTAGTTCCCCGAACGGTTGAAACAGCAGCCCAACGAGTATCAGCTGAGAATGTCATGTCCTACAATAAAAGAAATATAAATTGTTATAGGTTGAAATAATAACAAGAAAAATGAACTATATAATTAGAACTATAGAACTATATAATTTCTTACTTGTACTTTAGCTGTGGTATCTCCACGATGCAAAATATAAAGATGATGAACTGCTGCCAATGTAGGACCACCAGGATGAGGCTGAATTCTAAATATATGAAAATCATGTCCACGTTTGTCAGCCGTCATTAATAATGCACCAGTTAAATCAAAAGTCATGGCAACGATCGCATCACTATGGGCAGTGAAATGAGCAATTACTGTCTCTATAGATGTATCATCCAAATCCTTTTCCTCTTTTGCAGCTTGCAGGTCTAAAATCATGACTACACCTGGTTGCGTTATGTCATTGCCCATATTATTAACAGCTAACGGTGACACTGAATTTCCTGTTAAACTTGACGCTACTGTTTCTCCTAACCCACGTAGACCTTTTCCTAAAGACTTTGCTGCATATAAAACAGTTGCAGTGTAACTTTGTACACCTTCACCCTCGCAGCCACCACTGCTTCTTCTAGCAGGCAATAACTTTTTTTCACTGTAATTAACAACATTAAATAAACCAATGTGTTTATGTGTGTGTGTGTGTGTATGCGCGCGCGCACGTGTATATATATATGTGTTCTTCTAATATTGTAAATAATATTTATAAAGAAAAAATAATATGCTTACCTGTAAGCAAGCCATCTAGTTCCTAATGCAACAGGGTTGGGATTTGGTCCAGGACTAGGATAACAAGTAGTTACTGTTAAAATATCTTCAAATGTTCTTGCATCAAAGACAGCAATCTTCTCTAAAAATGTTACAACTATGGATCTTCTATTTGCCAGAATGTCACAGACAGGATTTTTAAACTTTATGTTTTTTGTTTGTTCGCCAGTTTTTAGCGAAATGAAGCTAATATTGCAAAACTGTGGTCCCGGTCCAGCCGAGTCGCATATCGCTACTAATGGCCGTTTCGGTTCAAATGGATCAGCATGTTCAGAGTCAGTCTTCGGATTTGGTAAAATTCTTAAGGTACGCACTATTCCTTGTCGCCATGATAACACTTCTGTTGCTTCTCCTGTTGCTGCTATTAGCCATACCTATATAGAGAAGTTAAAAAGCTTTGATAATACACAATAATAATAATAATAATAATAATAATAATAATAATAATAATAATAATAATAATAATAATAATATTTAAATGTTCATATTTTCTTTACATAACTTTTTATATAATTATTACAACAATATTAAAAATCTAAGAAAATACAAACCTGTACACCAGTTGAATAGCCAAGTACTAACAACAATGGCGGTGTACTTGACCCTTCATTAAAATCAGGATATAATGCTGGATCATTTATATCCGCATATTCAAATCTAGCCCAACTTATGGATTCTTTGTTATCTGTGCTAGGGGCAGTAGTATATGCCTGAAAGGATAATATCTAATAGATATAAATAGATAACGAAAATAACTTCTTATAAAACTGAATATTTTCGATTAAAAGTACAACCTGTGGAACTATATCATTTATAATTCCAGCAACGCTATCAATAATTGAACGATCAACTATTGGCTGAGGTGACACAACTTGAGCTCCTTTATGCACATTACGTCTTGGTGAATCAGCAGACATTTTTCTTTCATGGGCAATTATTTTCTCTATAAAGAAATATAAAGAAAAATTAATTAATTATTCTTTATATTTATTCAGTTATTTGTTAATATAATGTTTATATATAAAATAATAAAAATAATGTTAATATTAATATTTTTATATCATAATTCTTATAGTCTTCAAATAAAAAACTAAATAAATAGAATTAATTAACTATTTAGAAAATAATCATTTATAAACGTGCAATAACGATATGTAATTAAAAAATAATTTGAATTATTTCAATTACTTAATATATTCGTTAATATGTTAATCGCGATATTTAAAAAGTACTACTAAAGTCAGATTCAGTATTATTACAAAGAGTTACATATATATAACACACACACACACATATATATATATGTTATATACATATCTTTTTGTTTATATACATATCTTGTTTGTAAGTTAAAAATAGATAGAATTTTATTTCTCAAATTAAATTTTAATTGTAACATAAAGATTAACAGTATGATCACGCATTAAATTTAATTGTTCTCATAATCGCGAATGTTCCTTGGCGTGTCAAGAGGGCATATTTAACTTCCGAACATGATACCGATAACGAAGAATAAATTCATTTTCGTTGAGTTCAACGATCCAGTCGTACGAGGAGAACGACGTTTCAAATTAATCAAACATTCTCATTCATTGATTAGAAAGAACATTAATTATTATGTCAATTTATGAAATGGAACACATCTTAATATATTCTCTTTGTTCCTTAAATCACTACGCAGTTCTAAATATTTTCACTTTCTTTTTTTCACGAAGCCAATGATTATCCCTAAAACTTTTATCGTAAAACACACATTAAATGATTATAAGAAAATAAACAAATAAAAGTGGATTATCTTCTCTTCTTAAATATGAATGATTAGACAAAGATAAACGCCTAATGTATCGATAGACAAAAAAATGGTAAAAGATGATCGACTGCTAAAAAAAATATTAACTTTTTTTTCGTAAAAAATGTTATAAACTAATAATTGTTCAATAAAAAACAAAAAAAAAGAAAGAAAGAAGAAGAAAAAGGAAAAAAACGAGAACAAAAAAAGCGAAAAAAATATCTCAATTCATAGACAATTACTGTCGTGAACGAGGGATGGCTCGAAATGGCATAAGACAAAAAAAAGAAAAAAAAAAAAAGAATCACTGTCGCGTTTTTCAGCGTTACACAAAAATGTTAACGCACTTGTTTGGGCTAACATTCGAAAGTTATTGGTACGTCACCAATGTATTATTTAATGCTGCAGTGGGAAAGTGCATTGGTAAAGACGGTAGCAGTGGGGAGGTCTATTTTGCTTGTCGAACGGCATTGCACAATCCAACACAGCTGTTCCTAGAGAACGCACTCAGGGTCGACGAAAGAGAAAGACAAAAAGAAAAGTGGGGAGAATGAAAAGGAGAGAGGGAGAGAAAAAGTGATGAGGGAGAGGGAGAGGGAGGAAGAGGAAGATGGAGAGAGAGAGAGAGAGAGAGAAGAGATGGAGGAAGTGGGAGAGGGAGAGGGGGAGAGGGAGAGAAGAGGGAGAGAAGAGGGAGAGAGAGAAAGAGAAAGAGAGAGATAAAAAGAGAGAAAAATAATAAAAATCATCTTTGTCCGTGAAATACTGGATTTGGTTGCACGCTTTTATTGTGACGCTTTTGAAGAATCCAATAGCGTAGGCGTACTGCAATCGTAATATATGATGCGGGATATAACGTGACCGTGACACAACAAAGGAAAATCATTCTCTGTCCTCTTCTTCCAAGGAGAAAAGAGAGAGAGAGACAGGCAGAGAGAGAGAGAGAGAGAGAGAGAGAGAGAGAGAGAGAGAGAGGACGAAAAATAGAAATAGATAAGGAAGTAATTTTCCATATACACGAATTTGGTACATTCCTAAGAAATACTCGATAATGAGAAAAAATGATTATTTTGAAAACTTACTTCGCGACAAGAGCCGTATTTTTCTTTCCGCGAGGCGCTTGCCACCCTCGCGCAACCGTCTACTGCGTCATTCTGTAAGCGACTGACAACAGAGCCAAGGGAACAGTGATGTCACCCCACCCGCGAAACGTCAACCTCGTTTTATTCTTTTTCCAGCTTCGACCAACTCTAAGACCCTTTCAGCGAAGATAGTAGCAGAATACATACGCATACGTATACACGCACTCTTTGTCATTGACACATTTGGTCTTCGTATACTCTTTCTCCCTTTTTTCCTCCTCTTCTTTATTTCTTTCTTCACTATGGATCTACGTAAGATCAACTAACTCGCACTGCAAATTTTTCTACTGACATAACTTCTACGAGTTTTTCTTTTTGGGGGAAAAAAGAAAAACAATAATCAGCTGATCGTGAAGAAATAGGTACGATCTCCCTGAAGCTGTATCGACGAATAGGAGAAAGACTTTTTCTTAGTGGCTTTCTTCGTCGAATTCTCATTGATGATATGTGAGTTTCTATTGGTTCAATTACGATTTCTTTTCGGTTTGTCAACCAATCACCGAATCATATTTTTCTATGCTTTATCTAATGTGTTTTTATAGATAATATATTTTCTTATATCTTTTTAAAAGAATTTTTAATTGATAAGATTGATTATATCGATGTTTAATCGTAATTATTGTTTATTTAAATAATCATTGTCTATTCCAATTTTAATATCGATCGATGTATTGAATAATATCGATTTATATCGATAGTGAGAAAGCAAAAGAAATATCGATTATTACAAACTGTTACTGTTTTTATTTTACCGCAGCAACGTGCTTCGAAAAATAAACGAATATATTTAATAATAAAATGGTACGTAAGAAGATTGATAATCGTATACGTATCTTAATAGAAAATGGCGTTGTCACAGGACACAGAACAATGTTTATTATTGTGGGAGAAAAGGCACGAGATCAGGTACGATAATCATATATATGTGGAATATACCACGTGTTTCTTCTAAAAAACATAATTTTGTTTTTTATGTACGATAGTATCGTTTATCTAAAAATCACTTATTGTGTATATATTCTATATAAAAAATCTTACATGTAATGGTATTATCGAATGATATCAATGAATGTTAGAATTAATGTTTTTTTAGGTTGTCTTACTGCATCACATGTTGTCAAAATCTGTTATAAAAGCAAGACCTTCTGTACTATGGTGTTATAAAAAAGAATTAGGTTTTAGTAGTCACAGAAAGAAACGTATGAAGACTATACAAAAGAAAATCAAATCTGGTAAACTTGATGTTAACGAAGATGATCCTTTCGAATTATTTATTGTTTCTACCAATATACGTTATTGTTATTATAATGAAACTCATAAGATCTTAGGTAACACATATGGAATGTGTGTTTTACAAGTACGTATTATATACTATTAATTATTTTCTTATCATTTTTACTTATATATAAAGTTAAAAATTTTTTATCATATAGGACTTTGAAGCACTGACTCCTAATTTATTAGCAAGGACTATAGAAACAGTTGAAGGAGCTGGTATTATAGTTTTCCTTTTACAATCTGTAAATTCATTAAAACAATTATATACTATAAATATGGATGTTCATCAACGTTTTCGTACGGAAGCACATCAGGTTTATTTTCTTTTTATTCGTTCTCTTTTATGCATATGATAATATATATAATTTATATGATAATATTTATAACTTAATTTGTTATAGGATGTGGTTTGCCGTTTTAATGAAAGGTTCTTATTATCTCTTGCATCATGTAATCGATGTTTAGTAGTTGATGATCAATTAAATGTTTTACCTATATCTTCTCATAATTTAAAAATAGAGGCTGTTAAAAAATTACCCTCTTCGGAAGAACAGACTGATCTTGATGTTTTGAAAGAAAGTTTAAGAGATACACAACCTATTTCTGCTCTTGTTAATTGTTGTAGGACCGTTGATCAAGTATGATTTTTTATAATTTTACATTTTAATCGTATATATTGAAATTTACTTCAAATAAAATTTTTAGGCAAAGGCATTATTGAAATTCATTGAGTGCATATCTGAAAAAACTTTAAGATCTACTGTATCACTGACAGCTGCTAGAGGGCGTGGAAAATCTGCAGCTTTGGGATTAGCAATTGCTGGTGCTATTTCATTTGGCTATTCCAATATATATATATCTAGTCCTAGTCCTGAAAATTTAAATACGCTTTTTGAATTTGTTTTTAAAGGTATAATTAATATAAAAAATGTAATAATAGTTAAATTATTACTTATAAGGCTATAATTATGTAATAATCATGGTGTATATTTGCAGGCTTTGATGCTTTAGGATATCAAGAACATCTTGATTATGGTTTAGTTCAATCCACAAATCCTGAATTTAATAAAGCTACAGTAAGAGTCAATATTTTTCGAGATCACCGACAAACTATTCAGGTAGTCAATCACTCTTAATTTTTTAATATAATTCTAAATAAAAATACAAAAAGAAAATAAATATATATGTATATTGTTTTATATATTCTTATAGTATATACATCCAACTGACACTCATAAATTAAATCAAGCAGAATTACTTGTAATTGATGAGGCAGCAGCTATTCCTCTACCATATGTAAAAGCTATGCTAGGTCCATATTTAATATTTCTTGCATCAACTATAAATGGGTAGGTCTATGTTAAAAGTTGATAAATATTAAATATTAATTAATTATTCGTTTACAATTTTTTTTATTTTATTTTTATAATAGTTATGAAGGAACAGGCCGTTCTTTATCATTAAAATTACTTCAGCAGTTAAGGACACAAACTGTTGGATCTAATAGTCATGGAAAGAATGATAAAGAACAAAATGAGAAAATTTTAATAGGAAGACAGTTATATGAGATAACACTTGAAGAATCGATTCGTTATAAATCCGGAGATGCCGTTGAACAATGGTTAACAGAATTACTTTGTTTAAATGCAACTACATATTCACCCATTCTTTCTGGATGTCCACCTCCAGATGCATGCCAACTATATTATATAAATAGGTAATTCTTATTAAAATATTTACTGTTTCGGTAATATATGCATAATATATGTAGAGATTATATCAAATTCTACTTCTAGGGATACATTGTTTTCTTATCATAAAGCATCTGAATTATTTCTTCAAAAATTGGTAGCTTTGTATGTTGCGTCACATTATAAGGTAAATTTATAAATATATATCTTTTATTTATATCTAAACAGCATATCATAATATTAATATAATTTTCAGAATAGTCCAAATGATTTACAAATGATGTCTGATGCACCGGCACATCATTTATTTTGTCTATTAGGTCCAGTTGATGTAAATAGAAAGGCATTACCTGAAATATTAGCCGTCATTCAGGTACATTCATAAACATTATTAATGCATGTATAGAAAAAACATATATATAGATTTCATACGATATGTAGGTTTGTCTAGAAGGTGAAGTTAGCAAAGCTACTATAGCAGATGGTTTAGGTCGAGGTCGAAGAGCTGCCGGTGATCTAATACCATGGACAATTGCTCAGCAATATCAAGATCAAGATTTTCCAACTCTAGCAGGAGCTCGTATTGTTCGTATTGCAACTCATCCTGATTATCAAGGAGTATGTAATATTATATATTTAAATAATTAATCTCTCTCTAAAGATGCAACGTAAATTTATATATTTCTATATTCGTTTAAATTTTAAGATGGGTTATGGTACTCGAGCATTGGAACTTTTGAAGCAGTACTATGAGATGAACATTTTTGATATTAATGAAGTAGAAATCGAAAACCAGCAAACAGAAATCGATTCAGTTCCAGACGAAGAAGTTGGATTATTAGAGGAGACTATTGGTAATAATAATAATAATATTATTATTATTATTTATTTTTGTATACAATAAGAATCAATTTATACACACACAAATACACATTGACGTATGTTTAATTCGAACATGATGGTAATTCAAAAATGATTTTTTCGTAGAACCACGCGCTTCTCTTCCACCTCTTCTTTTAAAACTGTCTGAAAGAAAAGCAGAACATTTAGATTACATTGGTGTATCTTTCGGTATCACAGAGCAACTTTTAAAATTTTGGAAAAGGTCTTCATTCGTACCTGTATATATAAGGTTTGTTTTAATAGATACTATTTATAATGAATTAGTAAATTTGTTATTTTTTAAAAACATTAATAATGTTTCTTTTAGGCAAACCTCGAATGACATAACAGGAGAACATTCATGCATAATGTTATACAAAATAAATTCAGATCAAGAAACAGATAACAATTGGTTAAGCGCTTATTGGAAAGATTTTCGTCGTCGATTTATAACCTTACTTTCTTATTCGTTCAATACATATCCGGCTTCTTTATCTTTGAGTATTTTAACGAACAAGGCTGTTCCTGGAGAATCTATTAGTATACATAACTTTTTTATTATTATTAATATTTCTTTTGAATAATTGTGATATATATAAATTATTTCCAATGTGTTTTAGCTCTAACGAAAGAAATGTTGGACGTATATTTTACGTCCTATGATTTAAAACGTTTAGACATGTACAGTAATAATATGGCAGATTATCATTTAATTATGGATTTATTACCATCATTAGCACGTTTATATTTTTTAAATATGATGGGTGATATACATTTTTCTCCAGCACAATTGGTAAATATATTATATTATTTATCATCATTTGATATTTTTATATTGTTTTTCTACGTTTACAATAACAACATACTGTTTGTACGTTTATTAGGCAATTTTATTAGGTTTAGGATTGCAACATAAAATGGTTGACAAATTATCTGAAGAATTAAATTTACCATCGTCACAGTTACTTGGTTTATTTAATCGTATTATACGCAAATCAATACAATATCTTAATTCTATTGCTGAACGATTTATCGAAACTGTTATAATGAACAAAAAAGTGACAAATGATGATGTTCAATTGAATCCATTAGTAGGACAAAGTCTACACGACGAATTAGAAACAGCCGAAAAGGTTTGTAATGTTATATTTTTATTTTTCGAATAAGAAATATATAATCGATATTATATCTAATTTTTTTTGTACTAGGAATTAAAAAGAAAACAAAAGGCAGAATTAGAAAAATTAAAGAAAGAAAATCTAGATCAATATGTAATAAAAGGGAGTGAGGCTGATTGGAATAATGCACTTTCTGGTAAAAAGAGTAAAAATCTGATTTCTGTTAAAAGTGGTGAGAAGAGGCCAGGAGAAAATGATATTGATCTGAAAGAACCTCAGAAAAAACAGAAAAAAGATAGAAAAAATAGAAAACAGAAAAAATAAAAATTAAATGGTAACATTAATTATTGTCTTTCATTTCACATTTGTACATGTTTACAGATCTTTTATTAAAATAGATTTATAAATAAATACAATCGTATTATATATAGATATAAAAAAAAAAATTTTAATAAAATTATTTATAAGTATAATAACTAGTCACAGTCGAAAAAATTATTGTCTGCTATATATTTTATACATTGACAGATCATATTTCTTTCATGTTGTATAGATCTAGAAAGCAACCTTTGCAATAAATGCAAACTATTTTTATTATTTCTTTTATTATTAATAATTGTATTCTTTGTACGTATATTATATGGTTCAGTTTCTTTTTCCTTTCTATTAAATTTCTCTGAAGTATTAGGTATTTCATTTTTTGATACTGTGTCAGATAATATACTATGATTATTGACACTTTGTTCAGGATTCAACACTTTTTTTACCATAATATTTTCTTGATCTAAACATATTTTGGATTTTTTTATAGGTATTTCCTCTGGAATCTCGTCTGTAAAAACATAAATAAAAATAGAATAAATCTATATCTTATTTTTATTTATATCAGTATATATATAAAATAAATTTACCAACATATACACTATGATTACCTTCACTTTCGTAGTCAGCTACTAAGCTGCATGTTAAAGTATTTTTTATTGGACTATTTATTAAGTTACTCTCAATTGATACATCTTCTTCATCAGAGATATTAAATGTACTTTCTATAACTACATCAGTAGTAGGTTTTGTTTCCAAACGTTCTTCGTTGAAACTTTCGTTAGAGTCATCATCTAGGCAAGCTAGAAAAATATAATATCAAAGACATAGCATATATTTATTTTGTATCAAATATCCAATAATTATAACTATACTGACATGTTCCTGGAAACGAAATTAGACCTCTATATATATCTGTAACAGGTGCTATATTCTCATGTTTCGATACTCGACGTTTACGAACTCTTCGTTTTCTTTCAGTATAAGTATTTGTTTTATTTGTCCTTGGTCGAACAAATTTTTGCTCTTGTTTGATTATTTCACCTCGTTGTATCTTTTTTAATTCTGCATTTTTTTGTTCTTCTATATTTGCTTTTGTAGGATATTTTCTATGGTTTATGAAATTTAATATGAACGTTTTAAGTATATTATTATGGGTGTACACTAAATACCAAATATATATATAATAATTTATTCAGATACTTGAATTCTATAGCAATTTCTTTTTTGTATCAGAATATATGTATATTTTTTTTATTTTTTAGTTTCCATAATAATTAATAAATAATATATAAATAATTAAGAAGCTATAATTATTGTATAGATATTACCTTTTTCTTTCCGCGATCCACTTTTGAATATCTTCTGGCGTTGATAAATTTTTCATTCTTTGATATAACCCAGTACTATGTTGCATACTAATATGTTTTTCAACAAGTAATGGGTGAGCAGTAAAGGTACAACCATCTATACCACATAACTTATGTGTATTCACATGTTCTGACAACATAACTTTTGATGGAAATTCTCTATCACATACTTCACAATAGTATTGCTGATCTTCATCTGAACTTTCATAATTTTCATCTCTTTTGTCATATGGTTCCTCATTATTTGGATAAAGATGAACCTAAAAATTGTGACCTTGATATTTGTTAAGAATAAATTATATACATACAAATATTTTTTTTTTTTTTTCAATAAATAATATACTTTTAAAAATGAGAGAATCGCATAGAATTATTTTATAACAAGTTATATTATATTTACCTTTTTTGACCCATCGAAAGTTGGTATCGTCTAAATCACCGATGTAATATTTCTTGTTTATTATTATATTCAATCTTATTTAATTTTTTATTATTTTTTATACAAAATTATGATTTAGACCACTCCATAAACTTTCAAAGGTTCAATTACCATCTTATTATAAACATTGTTCATTTTATAATAAAATAATTTCGTTTATTAAAATCTTTGAAGAATTTGAATATTTAAAAATGAATTATTAATAATTTAATCATTAACAATTTAAAATTATATATTAAATAATTATTGTCTTGAAGAAAATATGGTAAGATTCATGTTTAATAATTCCAGGGTATTCAGAAATTGTAATTTTTTTTTCTATGGGGAAATGTCATTCAGAAACATAAAAGATGTAAAACCATAGTAATTTTATCAACTGAAATTCATTCTGATGATATCAGAATGAACACACAACAATACACAACAAACTACAACACGTATATCAGAAAGACCTTAAAGAATGAAGTGGCTATATATATGTTATTACTATTTGATCAATTTAGAAATTGTTTTCATATTTAATAATCAGATTAATATTTTTCATACCTTTTGTAGAAATTAAATCTTATAATATATACAAGTGCTTATGTATATATAATATCGCAACATAGATGTGTGTTCAATATAGGCAAATATTTTGTATCACATTAGTATAAATTTCTGAAATATAATTAATAACTGCATATCGAATTTTTTCTTTGTATTTAGAATGTACATAAAAATATTTTCATAATTCAGAACGATTGTGTTAGTACACAAATAGACTTTCTTACAAGCTTAAAGAGTAATAGGGATACCAAAATTATTATAACTTGTAGAAATATGATTTATTCTTACATTATGCATTTTAGTTACAAATTTATGCTTTTCTCAGTAGTGTGTGTTCATTTGGAAGTCATGTATTTATGAAATAAATAAAAATATATTTAATAATCATAGAAGTATAGTCACATATATACTGACAAACCAATCTAAAAGTTGTACCATATTTTACTACAGAGCCACAAGCTATCTAAATATTAAATTTACTTTTAATTGATCTTATAATTTAATCTTGTATATATAAATATATGTCTTATAATTTTATTAACATTTTTATTTCAATTAACTTATTAACGAGGAATGTTATAGCTCGCAGCACTGTAATATTTTTAAAGAGCAATTTAAAGAGCCACTGAAAAATTTATTTAAGCTGTTAGTTTTTTCATGTTATATAAATAAAGGTTGCAAATATCCAATGTGATTACACTAAGTGTTTGTAACATACAAAGCTTTAAACATTATACATCTACAAATGAATACTACTTTATAAGAGAAAAGTTAAATAACTTTTTAAATTACAAGTACTATATAAAAATCTAACATATGTGTATTTCTTTGATATTAAATGCTAATAGTTTATCAAATGATATTGCATATCATAAAAGAAATCAAATAACATGTATACTTAAGCTATGGATGTAAATGAAAAAAATTTATATTTATATTATCCTGATAAAAAATGCAGTAGAGAGAGAGAGAGAAGACAATATAAATTCTATAATATATTCATCTATAGTAGACTTGCAAATAATATACAAAAATATCGAAGTAATTATTTTAAATTTATAAAGCATATAGAAAAAAAGGAAAAAAAGAAAAAAGAAAAAAGAAAAAAGAAAAAAGAAAAAAGGAAAAAAAAAAGAGAAAAAAAAAAGAAAAAAAAAAACAAAATCTAATCGTTCTGAAATTTGAAAACAGAATACTGTGTCGTATAAAAATTAAATTGTTCAATTCTTTATAGGAGGAGTAGCCTGAAGCTTAAGACTGTGCCTGTTCGCTGGAAGGCTGCGTCTCCTCCATTTGCTCCATTTGCTCTGATTGCTCAGGCGCATTCTCAGTTTTCTGAACACCCTCGGATTCATTCGTATTCTTATCATCTGTTTTCTGACCACCCTGTAACCAAAGCAATCCAGCTGTCAAGAGAACAAATCAAAAAATAATTTTGGATTCAATGTTTATATAACACTCTATATGTTGTACCATACGGACGATATAACAGTAATATACCTTTGATCCAAGGTTCTGTTAGACTTAAACAAAATGGAGATAATAAAAATTGTTCGGCATTTACTGCTAGAACATTTATATCAGTGCGAGGTAATATCATTGGTATAATAGGAAAAATTCATACATGTAACATGAATTAACACGAAATAGTATTTAATAAAAAATAAAATGTTTTATAGTTCACTTTTATAAATATATTGATGCAGATAATTTTGTATTTTAAATTTCATAATTAAATATCCTAAGGGAAATAAATAATAGGTACTAATAAAAACAATATGTAAAAATATGAAGTATAGAGTAGATTAACATGCTCTTTAATTTATAATTTATATTACTAGATCTTAAAATGCTAAAATAATAAGCAAAAAAACATTATAACTACTAATCATAGCAGAATTTAAAATAAATTCCAGTATAGGAAAATGTTTCCATGATATTTTCAAATCTTTTTTATCACATTATATTGTAAGCCAATAATTATTGTGAAATATATTATAAGAAAAGTTCATTTATACATATATAAGAAATGATAATACTTATATATAAAAAAAAAAAAAAAAGAAAGAAAGAAAAACTTTATATTACTTATAGTTTATAGAAAATATATAAAAAGCAATATTAAATTTATTTACAATGCTTAGTTA
Source organism: Vespula pensylvanica (assembly GCF_014466175.1). Lineage (NCBI taxonomy): Eukaryota > Metazoa > Arthropoda > Insecta > Hymenoptera > Vespidae > Vespula > Vespula pensylvanica. The sequence continues at coordinate 2,480,506 of NC_057708.1, read as the reverse complement.
AAAGGTGGTCTGACCAATAATTGATTTTATATTAGCTATAAAAATGTTTAGTCAGTTATTTAACTATTACTATAATATATATGTTTGTTAAAAATTAATTATTTTTTTACAATTAAAGTTTAAATTGCAAAGTAGCAACGTAAAGGAAAAAAAAAATACCTGTTCAGGATGTTTAGCAAGATATTCATTCTTTGCATCTCTTATCATTCTTGTGACTTTATTCCGTAGATCCTTAAATTCTCCCCATTCTTTTGCATCCTTATTCTTCTTTGCCTTAGCATAAAGCTTATTTTTCTTTTGTATTTCACTGCGAATTTCATCTGTCATCCATGGCTTTTTTAATTCTAATTCCTAAATGACCATAATACTTTTTGATAATAATTAAAGTAATAAATCGTCTTTTTTTTTTTTTGCAATTATAAATTATTTTAATATTTAACATAGACGTAAAATTCTATGGTGACAATTATGTATCATCAACAAGAATATTTTCTAAGTAAAATATCGAATTACTATTTCGCGTATCTTTAATAATCAAATATTTTTAAAGTCAAATACTTTTAATTTATGCATATAAAAAAATATCTAAGAGGAATCTATTATGCTAACTGGATAATAAAATAAAATATGAAAGAGACAAGATAAAAAATTTTATAGCATACAAGCTAAAGGCAGTATAACACATACCTCAAGCTTGATGACTTTCTTGGCATTATTTAATACTTTGCCTTTGACCGTTCCATTTCTAGTGGAGAACCTTGGCCTCATGTGTGGCAAAATTTGTGGTGGTAAGACTCTTCGAGGCCATGGACACATAAGTGGACCTCGAGGTCCTGCCATAGGTGGTAACGGAGCCCTACCTGGTGGGAAAAGTGGTAGCGGTCCACCAGGTTGGGCCACACCGCCTAGTCTAGGGGGAGGAGGTAATCTCTGTCTCATCGGGCCAAGGATTGCGCTCATTGGAGGTAGCGGCATTCTCGGAGGCATACCTGGTGGTGGAAGTCTAGCACCAAATCTTGGAGGCGGAGGTCGTAAACCGGCTGGTGGAAGTCTTGGTCCCAAGAGAGGACCTCTGTTTAAGGGACTCATGTTTCCTCTTCAAAATAATAATAGCGCACTCGTAAATTCGACTAAATTAAAATCGATGAGAATTATTTTTTTGTAAGGTTATGATCAACAGCTTCACGCACTTTGTATACGCGGGACAACAAAGTACGTATGGCGTATCGTTATCGTTAAACACTTACGTTTTTTACAACACCCTTGTTAATGTCGATGCGTATTAAAAGTCTCTAATATTGTAAATTTCACGTCAGAATACAATATCTTCGAGCACTATTTTCACACGCTAAACAACTAAGTATTGCAACGTAACGGAAGTATTCAATGTTTTTCAAGAATAAATGTGATAGAAATAACCGTACAGATGTAACTACATTTTCATTGCGCATGCGCGCATTCGTAAAGGAATAGGAAGTTCTTAACCATTTCCGGTGAATTTTTATTTTTTCTTTCCGGTTCTCTTTTGTTTATTTTCAAATAAATTTTTCATTATTAACGGTTAAAAATAAATGAAACAAGAAAAATTAAATATCCTTAGAGGAAAAAAAAAGATACGAAATTGTACAATCCCATTTAATTTTTCTTTATAAATTTGATAGGAGTATGCCTTTTGGATTCTTTAATACACGATCTATTTACATGTAAATATTACGAATATATACTGAGCTTGACAAAAACTTTATAATATCTTTAATACATAACATAATATCTTTAAATAATAATATCATACTACGGCTTACGGATTTGAACTTTTTCAAATATAAAAAATGAAATGATACAATTAACAGAACGTTGAAAACTTACTTTTATGTCAGTGATTCCAACCTTCCTTCGTAGTAATTTTAGGAATATAACTTTTGAAATATAATACGCGATTGGTCGATGAAATTGCTTAAATTTTGACGTCTACCTGATTGGTGCATTTGAGTAACGCTTGTGGTAACGTATTGCCAGCTGTTGGTGTTACGTTTGTTTGAAAATCAAACGGCAACTGAAGTTTGTTGGTTTGCTTGGAAATCCGTTTACTGCAATGCATGTACGACTGTAAATAATATTCGGATATTAAGTATAAGCGGGCACACGTCGTGTCTGAAGCCAGAAGATCATCAGGAACGACAAAAGTAAATTAGATTTATTTTATTTTTGTCGGAAAATTGTCTAATAAACAATGGCTACGATTCGAGTGCACGAGGATCAAGAAAACCGCATTGCCGATATCTTTCGTGGTAAAGAAAATATCGTTGTGCCCGCTCAAAATCAAGTTCTGCAACAAACAAAACGTGCGGTTTTGGGTGTTTTGCATAATAACTGCCATCGAATTGTTAAAACAGTATGTATTTTATTTGTGCTAATTTTTTTGTCCTTTTCTTTTTCATCCTTATTCCCGGCATTATAACTGAAACATTTCAATCGATCTAATCAATAAAATTATGTAATTACCCGTTAGTCTTGTTGCATAATGTATATATAATTAAATGTTTTCCATTCCTAATTGAATAATTTTTTAATACAGTTTTATAATTACATTTCATTAGGCATTTAAGCTTTGTTTGTTACTTGGCCATTTGTAGGATATCTGCAAAGATGAAAAGCATCCAAAAGCAAAATCTATTGTGACAGTGCCATTTGAACCATTTAAAATTTATGAGGATAAAAAGGATGAACCTGCCTTTAAAGTTTATGAAGATAAATTGGAAGAAGAAACTTCTGTTGTACTTAGGGATTCGAAAGAAGAGAGAGAAATAGTAACAAAACAAGAAGTGACTGTTCAGTCTGAACAAAAAAAGCCGAGGTTAGACATAAATTCGTTATCTATTAACGATTTGCCAGTATTTTGCAACAATCTTCAAGAGATAATAAAAAGCAAGCAAGATGATGCTTTGCCGCAAGGTAGCCCAATGTCATTGGAAAAATCTCTTTTGTTCCCAAATTCTTCGAAGAAAGATAACAGAACAAATAAGGAATCATCTAGAGAACTTAGAATTAATTTCTTTGATGTAGAAGAATATAGGGCAGATATATATAGTTATTTACGTGTTGCAGAGGTATGTACAGTATTAGTTAAAATAGTATAATATGTACTACGATACATATATATATATATGCATATATCAAAATAATTCAGTAAAGACTGAAAAATTTTGATATAGTTATGTAATTTTGTATAGAGACAACATAGACCAAAACCTGGTTACATGAAAAAACAACCAGATATAACGTATTTAATGAGGTTGATATTAGTAGACTGGCTTGTTGAAGTAGCGGAAGAATATCGATTACAAACAGAAACATTGTATTTGGCTGTTTCTTATATAGATAGATTCTTATCATATATGAGTGTCGTTCGAGCAAAGTTGCAGCTCGTTGGTACTGCTGCTATGTTTATAGCTGCGTAAGTTTGATCAGTACATGGTTTAATGAATTTTAAAATGTATTGTAAAAATAAGAGAAATAAGTGTTTTTCTTTGTGTTACAGAAAATATGAAGAAATTTATCCACCAGATGTTGGTGAGTTTGTATATATTACGGATGATACATATACCAAGAAACAGGTATTGCGAATGGAGCATTTGATTTTAAGGGTATTATCCTTCGATCTTACTGTACCAACACCTCTGGCATTTCTTAAAGATTATTGCATTAGTAATAATCTGTCAGAAAAGATAAAATTTTTAGCAATGGTAAGCATGATTTCTATATATAATTAAGTCTGTATTCCCATAGAGTGATTTAAATTTGTATGAATTTTCAGTACTTGTGTGAATTATCTTTACTTGAAGCTGATCCATATCTGCAATATTTACCCAGTCATTTAGCTGCATCTGCAATAGCACTTGCACGACATACATTGCAAGAAGAAACATGGCCACATGAATTGGAATTATCAACAGGTTATAGCTTACATGAACTTAAAGAATGTATTTCTCACCTGAATAAAACGTTTCATAATGCATCTAATATTCAGCAACAAGCGATACAAGAAAAATATAAAAGCAGCAAGTAAATACAAATGATAACTATCGTTAGAGTTGTACGCGAGGTATTTTGTTGTTAATTTCTTATATTTCTTTCATTATGTTTTATAGATATGGACATGTAGCTCTTTTACTGCCACGTAGTACTGAAGCTTTGGTATATGAAGATGAAGAAAGTGCATAGAGAAATCTGTTAAAACACAGTTTCACTGAATAATATTATAAACTTATACATAATTAACGAACCTCCCGTAATAAAGTCCACGTTCTGAAAAAGTTACAAGGAGGGAATAGGGCAAGACTGATTAACTATTCCGCAAATGGAAATATCGATTGCTAGCATTATTTAATATGTTCGATTCGCGTACTCTCTCTGGCTAAGCGAACATATTAACTTTACATATTCCATACTACGCCACTATGAATAAGTGTTAACTATTGTGGCCAAACTTTAATGACTGTTTTCCGAGCTTCATCATTATATTAACGAGGAAGCTCTGCATTACGTTATCTAGAAATGGTATTTTTATAAGTGTTTTTTAGATAATTCTTAACCAAACACACTTGCTATTCAAAATACGTATGTCCAAAATTTTATTGCCAGTGAACTGTAATAAGAATAAGAATTGTAAGAGTAATAACTGTATTTATTAAATGAACATTATATTATTTGATACATATTGTTGCAGTTGCAACATGTCATTTAAATATCTGTAAAATTTATTGCAACAAATTTTCTATACTGTACAGTTATTTATTTACAATGCTATAAGTACTTTAACTCAGAATTTATATACTTTGCATGATTAAATTTTGACAAAAGGACGACTTCCGCATCTATCTATGCATTTTTTCGTTCAGGTACTTTGTAGGTCATGTCTGTACAAAGAAAATCTTTTAATGTTTGCTTCTTCTATGTTTCATGATGTAATATATTACATATTACACTCCAAATATTGATCAAATGATAACAGGATGATAACAGAATACTTTATGAAAGTATAGCATCCAAATGTTTATTAAAATTAATAATATTTTGCACCAAAATATCCTAACTTTACAATATATATTATATACAACATGATCTATGTAAACGTGTTTTCGACATCTAAAACTGCCCAAGTATTCCCTTCAATGTGTATGTACAAACGAAAATCTGTGCTGTTATAAACTTGCAAGTAAAAACGTCAAATGATTTTATATTACTATCGTAATACATTAAATTTTCTGTATGTAAAAATGAATCTCTCTCTACTCTATGCTATTTTAAATATCATTAATATTTGCACAAGCAAGAAACGGAATGATTTATGCAGTAATGTTATTGTACTTAAAAAATGACAACGTCTTCTTCACGATATATGAACACGACAGTAAAATATTTTTATTATGTAATTTAACTGCAAAAATTATACTTATAATTGGTCCAATATGCATGACTGCATATTCAAATAACATTACGCAAGATGTCTACGTAGGTTATTAACTATATTTTATACAAGACGCACATTTACTTATGCAACTGTTTGAATTCATTTTAACAGAGTATGCGTTATATAATTCATATTCTACTACCTTTGCTATTCATTTCATCAGTAGAAGATGTTTAAAAATTGTATGATATTAACAAAATTCAATACGAAGAAGTGAAAATTTTATTTTAAATAATTAATGTAAAAAAAGAAGCGAAAAATTAGTGTGTAGAATTTATTATTTTTTTTCTTGTAAATTATTTGAAATAAGAAATTTTAAAAGCACTCTGTACTATTTCACATTGACGACGAATATATCTAATAATTTAGAGATCTAATTATTATTTTTGACACTCTCTCTTTACCTATTTTTTGTTTCAAATAATAATAGATATGTATTTATATGAAATGAGCGGTAACGCGATTAAATGGAAGAATGTCCTTTTAATTAATTAGCATGTGTACAACGGATATAAATATATATCAGCTTGAATGTAAGAAACTCAATACAATAAATGATAAATATTAAAATAGAATTTATTTACGAAAGGAGAAAGAAGTTATTGTTGCGAAAATAGTACATTTCTATAAGAGAACTACTAAATAGATGGGAACAGTCAGGGGTTGTATCGAATTCGTTATTTCTGATTTAATCAATTCTCTTTCAAATATAAAAGAAACAATACAATGTCAGCAATTATCAGCTGATATTAGTGGCCAGTTATTATCGACACTATGTAATACAATTGTTTTTTATCAATTTAAACATCTAAACAGAATAAATCATTTTAATACTTGTCGGAGAATAATTAATTTTTGGTTTATTTTTTTTCTCTAATCTTATAAATTTTAATGGTTTTATTTATCTATAATTTTTGAATACAACAATATATATTTATGCGATCATTCAATATATTATAAAAATGATGATCCATATAAGAGATAATTACTTCATTATTTCAGTTTGTATATTTTATCATAAGAAAAACTGATTTCTCTTTGGAAGAATATATATGATTTTTCATCTTGAATTTTAGATTCAAAATAAATAAACATATAAAACTTGTGTACATAGAGTATAATGATTATCTGTCTCTCGATGTTATTTTAATTATATCACATGTCATAGTTTTTCATATATAATTAGTTTATCATTTAAATGCAATAACAATCAATGTGATAGACATTATCATTTGAAATATTCCATTATTCCGTACATTATAATAAAATACAAATCGATTTTCAATTATCTATCAAAGCAGACACTATCGCACCATACTTTAATCTATAGTTTATTACATATTATGTAAACCAAGTGTATATAAAATACATAGCTAACTATTTTTTCGCCAATCTTTATACAGAGGTAGTTTTAAGGCAGATGGTTTTCTACATTTATATCATTGTGTGATTCTTGTAATTATTATTATTTATAACGGTACAATTTATATTTATCTATTATATGGGAACAAAAATTAGAATTTCAGTGAATTACAGTAGATATTAAAAATCTATACTGTAGTTTACCTAATATTATAATGATGTACGGGTTTCCGATAAAGTTCAAAGGCACTACCTCTTTGTTCCCTGCTTCCAGCTAAATCTAAACCATTAGGTTCTCTATTGTGAGTAGAATTTCCAGAAGCATAAGTTTGACTTCCACTTCCATGACTGTTATTATGATTGAAACCATTATGATTGATGTTGTTCCGATTATGCGTGGAATTAAGATTGATCTGACCAGCACTATTTGAATGAGAATGAGAAGTCACAGGAGGACTAGAGTGAGGATGAGTATGACTCAGGCTATGACTATGTATTGGCGGAGTTATGTGGCTGTGATTATGATGCGAATTTACTGGGTTATTTTCGTTATGACGAGTGGGAGGTGGAATATTATAATAATACTGACTGTTGTTGCGTCTAACGTTGCTATTATTTTCTACCTAAAAGGAAGTAGAAAACTATAAGTTTTTATTATTATTATTATTATTATTTTTCATTTAATAATATCATAATATTGCAATATTCTCTCTTACTCCATTATGCACGTGTGAAGTGGCAATAGAATAACTTTTCGTGTGCTGATAAGCATTGTTTCCATTGTTCCCATTGTTTCCATTGTTTCCATTATTGCCATTATTTCCACTATTTTCATCTCCTACTAAAGTTGTTTGTGGTGGCCTGTAATTCTTGGGCTTTGGCGGTGGTATAGGTTTGTATGATCCTCCTGGCTTATTTTGTGGAATTGATATTGGTTTATAGTCTGTGGTCCTGCTATAATGTACAAAGCAAAGTTTCTAGCTTACTTAGGTGCAGGAAAGACAGGAAATTAGATGATCAAGGATGTTTGAATTTAAACTAAAGTATCTCTACTAGATATATATATTCTACAAGCTCTTCTTAATGGACGAGGTGTTCTTGCCACCATCCTACAGAAAAAGAATGTTCATATATATATTTACATACATACATATATTATATATATATATACATATGTATATATTATATATATACACATATATATATCCATATCATTTCTATGTGATATATTCTAGATGAATCTAAACAACTTTTATACTAAAGAAATTGCTTTGTTATTCCACAAAGAAATTTTTTTAAACACATTCTCTTACCTATATTTGGCATAATCTGTTCTAGTAGCTTGAGGTTCTTGTGTAGCTACAGGTTGAGCTGTAGATCTTGTAAATCTATATGGATCATGAGCTCTAGCTGACATCCCACTACTTTTTAAATCATCAGGTACATTGGGGCCTAGACGATTCGTCGATGTGTTAAGATTCACACCAGCATAACTTGAATTCCCATTAGTATTATTATTATATGAGTCATATGAAGACATACTATCATAACTTCCCTATAAATATATACAAAGGTAATATGAATTTTAAAAGTTCATTAATATCAATATTGAAGAAACTTACTGTTTTTGTTTGTGTCCTTTCAAGAGATGACGTAGCATTTACTTTATGAGGCGATGCATTTATATAGTTTCCAACGTCCAAGACAGAATCAGTTTTGTTAATGAGCCTTTCTTGCGTCGAACGCACCGTCCCTCGTGTCGTTTGATTTGTTGGTTTAATATTTCGATCGATCCGGGGTGGTAGATCCGGAGGACTATGATGTGGAGATCTAGGTTCGAATGAAGTACCAAGATATTCAGGAGAACCAGATTGATTACTTGTTTGTCCTGATAAAGAGAAACCATATTTGCTATCTCCAGCACCTCCTTGTGATCTTCTTTTATGTTGTTCAAAAGATTGCTAAAAAAAAAAATGTGTTCTTTATAATTACATAATCACATTTTTTACAGCATAAGAAATATTAGAAATTTGCACTTACTTGATAATTTGTAGAATATGGAGGAGGTGCGGTTGTATCATCTTGCGTAGCAATACTTGGATCTGAACTACTCTTCAAGCGTATAGGTGGACCCAATGTCCCAGGAAGCGCAGGTGCAGGGCTTAATTCCAGATCACTCTCCGGAGAGGAAGCGTAGGAGAGGCGAGAAGTCATCGGGAATAGGAAGTCATCCGAGAGGGCTTCTTCCGGCTACGATCATAGGACACAAAGGACAAAACATTACATGAACATTACATGAACATTACATGACACTTTCAGTGTATTTATAGTAGCAAAATTTAATAGAATTATGGCAGGTATGTAAACATAAAATGTATTTAGTCGATGAGTATACTTTTTTTAGATAGTGCATTGTTAGTATTATATGGTAACATATATTATAAATATTGTATAAATTTGTGAAATAAATTTTTGTGCAATATAATTTAATATTTAATATAACAGAATATATATATATATATATATATATATATATATAATTCTCTAAAAAAAGATATTGTTTAAATTAAAAATATAATCATATATAACATTCAAACAAAAGATTTGGATTTATAAAGTAATATTTATATATTACTTTCTTTGTTCATAGGCAGCAAAAAAATACACACATATCTACAAATATACAGGCCATTAATATGTATGTATTAATCTGTAATATAATAATAAAGATAGAGATTATGCAATGGTTAAGATCTATAAATATATACATAGATCTAATTTTATTAATATATTAATTCATGAGAAAAATTTGGGCATTTCATATTACATTCATAATTTTGTGTTAAATTCGTATTATAAAGTTATTTTCTGATTGTGAGTAATATATCATTAGTTTAATATTATCAATTTTTATAAGTACATGCTTGTTAAAATTTAATTCTGATGTTATAGTGTTTGTGGCACATAAAGACACTGTATCCAATAATTTATATAAACGATTATAAACAAAGACCTTAACATATGTTGACAAAGACTTAACAAATAAATTTGTGTTAAAAGTTATTTATGTTATTTGGAGGGAATACTTGGGCTTTATATGTAGCCGAAAAATTGCTCACGGATGACATCTGAAGCATTAGGTAAGGACATAAGTGATGCATGATTTTCCATAAGAGAGGAATAGCAATAAGGTGATAGGAAGGTATTATTCTTATTTTGATCATAGCATACTTTATCTTCAGGATGTGACATGAGAGGAGATTGTGGAGAATATGAATGGTAAGATGGAAGGTATAGATCTGACACCATATATCGGCTACATATTGGCTACAATTAACAGACTTATTATTTAAACACAAACCTTCTTGATCAAGTATATCTTCGATATAATAAATTTTTGAATCGATTTCATAAATATGCCCATTTCATAAAATTTGTCAATGTCAGTTTTAATTTTCTAATTATAAATATATATGTATATATAGACATTTTCTATTTTATTCTCTATTATTAGTTTGATTTTGACAGCTGATTACATTATAAAAATGATGTTAATGTATTTAAACATCATTTTTCTCTTATGATATATCTGACAATAACAAATATGAACATCTTGTTACAGACAAGGATTTAAATAATAATTAATATCAATTCATTGATGAAGAAAAAAAAAAATGCGAACATTAAATAGTACCTTTGTTTGGCTCATCCATAACGATCCCTGTTGCTGACGATCTATCAATTCTCTAAGTTTTCGATACCAAGCTTCAGGAGTCGTCAGTGTGATAACAGCGCTAAATATATGTCCCCAAATTTTATCCAACTTCTGACATTGTTCTAAAAGCTTTTTGCTACTTTTGTGCGCTGATCTATGGATATTAAAGGAGAAACGACATAAGCAATGCAAGTACACACATACACACCCACACACTTAATTATTTAGCAAACTTACTTGGGAATACCTGCTCTCATTTCCTTAATAACTTGTTTTGTTTCAGCTTTTAAAAATATCACAATGGGATAAAACTGGGCATAATTTAACCGATCTACAGCATTCGGAGTAATATCCAATAGAGCATGTTTTCCTCTGTCCATTACTTCTCTGATGGCACTCAAACGAATTATACCCGATGATTTTGTATTTTTATTACCGCTCTCTTCCATTTGACTTTCCATTTCTACAAACGCAAACATCTCTTAGGTCATTATGATGTACGATATATATTATGAAAATTTCACGACTCACTTTGATTTACTCACGTGGGGAAGTAAATTTGTCGGGAAAATCCTTAAGTAATTTTTCTCTACCAAGATCTGCGACAGGACCAAAAAGTACAACCGGTCTAACAAACCCAGGATGTCGAAGAATGACTCGTTCATAAGCTGGAAATTTACTGACACTGTCGGAGAATACCACATCGTCCCAATGATCCTAAATAATTAAAAAAAAAAGCGAAGAAAATATTAGATAATAAAGCAAGCTATCATAGAGAAAAAAAAAAAGAAAACTTCGAATCGGAATTACAAATTAATGATATTCTTACCCTTCCCAGAGATTTTGAACGTCTATGACTACTTCTTCTTCTCCTAAAGAAGCTACCTCTACTCTCGCTAGCACTTAGTTCCTTCTTCGTGGCATTGAATTGTGCAGTAGCAAGTTCTTCGGCGCGTGCTTTGTTTGGAATAATACCTTTCTGTACTTCTTGGTTGTTTCTACCAATTCGGAATACCTGCCAAGAACCTACGACTCCGTTATGAAGAGTGTCTACTACATGAAAGACATCGCCACTGCGAAAGCTCATCTCTCCCTTTTCAGGTTGTTCGTAATGAAAATGTGTCCTGATAAAATATTAACATTTTTCATTAAATACTATGTTTCCATAATTTAAACACGTTTAAATTATGAAATAAACGACGGGGCGTACTTGATGTGAAACGAATCACCTCTACCAGACGCAACTATTTGATCGTATTCCTGACGTCGATGCTGCACGATCAGATCGATTTGCTCTTGAAGACTAAGAAGAAATAGTACCGCTTCCTCTCTGGTTACACCTTTCATATCCATGTCATTTACCTATTTAATCATTGCAACAAAATATCAATGTGAAATATTCAATTTTTAAAACAGGATCGATGTTCTCGAATACTTACCTTTAAAATTTTATCACCCGGTTGAAGACCTTGAAGAGAAGCCGGACTTCCAGCTTGAACCGCCGTTACAAAAACGCCAGTTTCATTTCCTCCGCACAATCGGACCCCTACCGAACCTTCTTTTTGGAAAGTAATGAATCGAGGATCCGGCCTGGTTCGAATAAAATTTTCATTTAGTATCATTCGTTCGATTAAGTATTAACAAATTTAACATGATCTTTGTAACTAGTAAAACTTACATTGGTTGTTTCGTTCGCTGTGTAATAGAATCCTCGTCATACATCTGTCTTCGCGAACTATAATAATCTATAAAAATAAAATATATTTATATAATCGATAATTTTATATTGTATATTCACATTTGTAAACGTTAATTTTATACCTTCGGGTCTTGGCGGAGGTGGCCTAGGTGGATCTACCGTTGGTGTCGCTGGTAAATCCAATTGACTCAAAGAAACGTCCATTAAAGGACCTCTTGAACGTCCTCTTGGAACCAAATTACTTTTATCTTCCAATGGTTGTCTCGTTGGTGGTGGAACATACAAGTTTTGACTGCTATAGCTCGCACCGGATAAATACTCGCCGCTATCAGTCTTAACTTGTTGTTGAACTTGACAACACGAAGAATCTCTGGTAATTACAATGGACAATCGATCCTTACATTGATCCATTAGCTTTCTTGCTTCCTTTAGGCTCATATTATCAGCGGCAATACCACTTATTCGCGTTAGGACATCGCCAGGCTTAACACCAATATTTTCTCGAGTCACCTCTTTCACGTATAATCGACAACCCAATACAATTCCAAAATCTACAAAAACAAATAGAAGACGTTTAAAAACGTTTCTTTTCAAACAAATCCTTTTTACTTCGACAATTGTAAGAGCAAAATTCAACAAACTCGTTATATTTCTCTCTCTTACCATCTTTTTTATTATTTCGCGTGAGCGTAAGTCGATGAGTTTGTGGAGCAGAATTGCCTGGGCAAGTTGATGAGTTCGACGAAGCTCTCCGTTTAACGACCAATAAAACGGTCGATCCAGAGTCTCGAAGAACTCGGACAGCTGCTCCATAATCGGCACCTTCTAACGATACTCCGTTTGCGGAAATGATGCGATCGTTTACCCTAAAAACACACAATCGACTTGTACTTATCATTCGTAACGTCAGCCATCATTTCTTCTACTTATGGAAACTCGATTCGCCATAAAACGAGATAACACACTGTCGTAACAATTTCTAATGTAAAACGTCTCGTGACGCACTCTACTTTCTATTATGCGTTTACGATCGATAATCTAATTAAAACTAGGCATATACAATCAGAGAAACATCGATATCCTTATCGAACGTTTCGCAACGTTTCAAATATCGCGGCAAAAACAAAAGAAAATTATTTGGCGCGTTATTCGAGAAAATGGCGTCCAATTGAACGCTTCATAGAACGACCAAGAAAGAAGACATTAAACCAAGAGAGCCTCGAGAAACGCTTTCTTTTTTTTTTCCTTTTTTTTTTTTTCTTTTCTTTCTTTTCTTTTTCTTTTTTTGCGTTCAAGATGAAAGAGCTTGGCAGAGAGTTGATGCCTCCGGCTAGACTGAATCTTTCTTGTAATTCTTTTTCTCCTTAAGAAACACTACTCACTGCAACTTTCCTTCCGCAGGTCCGGCCTTCAAAACGTCGGAGATTGCAATAGCTGGGTCACCATTGGTAAAATGTGGATTATCACGACCACCAGATACAGCGATTCCAAAACCATATCCTGGGACTCTGGTAACGGTGACTTGATGAATCTCCCATCCTCTATCTCCGGTCTGAGAAAAAAAGATCAAAGAAAATTTGTCGTTTGGATTATTATCGGTATAAAAAATGTCTACCTTATCTCCTAAATAACCTTTCATCCGATAAACGAGGTAAAAGCGACAAAAAATTAAATGTTGTAAAATATTAAATCTCGACACAGCCCGTTAAGCAGGAATAACGCGTTAAATTCGTGGGAGTTTCTTTAATATATCGCTGAACTACGGTATGATTTACGAAGCGTTGAAAAGAGTCATATAATAAGAGACTTTCTTCGAAGAAAAATTCAAAGAGTATCGTCTGACACAGGATGGCTCTTATATACTCTAAGAGCATATAATACTATTCCTGGAACTCGATAGAACGTTGACAGTATTCAGAACGGACCGTTGTCCTAGTTGGATGTTTTTTTTTTCTTTCTTTTTTCTTTTTCTTTTTTCTCTTTTTCTTTCCAATCGGTACACATCGGTATGCTAATGGTAAGAAAATTCCTTAAAAAGTTTCACGCAGTGAAATAGCGGAGGTAGTAACATAGACGTATATAGTTAAGTACATAGGATAAGTCTCTTTCTAAATTGCAAACACGAAGGTTTTCTCCTACGCGAGTATTTACGACATGCAAGGAATGCACAATGATTTACGTTCGACCAAAAGATATATAAGCCGATTATATATTGATCAATACTACTTACTGCAATTGGATCGTATTTTAATTTATGCATTTGCTAAATTACCAAAAAATCAATAAATAAATAAATTAATTAATTAATAAAAAGCATTACATTTTCGATATTTCATTCTAAAACAATTCCTATTAATTCAATATTAAAATTCTGTTCCATTTTATATCGGTATCACCAAACGTATCTTTATTACAAATAAAACATTTACTTAAGTTCATTGTAAACAATCAACTTATTTAAAATTACCGCGTAAAAATAATCCTATTGGAAAGACTAACGAAGTCCCTTCTTTGTTTCCCTTTTAAACTCGTAAACAATAGAGATCGGTCTCACGACGATTTCCTTTATTTTTCCCTCTTAAGTTAGACTTCTTTCTTATCTAATTGTAAGATCATTCCACAATTGTAATGTATTTCAATGTGAAAAGAAAGAATCTATCATGTTGAACGAAAACAGAAAATATTTCAATCTATCTATCTCGATTAATTGACTACCTGACTATCCAATCCCGACGAAGAAGTATGAAGGGGCGGATGACTCGAAGAGGAAGAATTCAATGGTGATCCTGAATTTCCAACGTGACAATTTCCATTGGTGCTACTTCCAATACCAACACCACTTTCGTTTCTATCCATCTTCGTTTATATCTGTATGTATAATTCGTGGAACTTGGATCGATGCAACAACGACAACGACACGAAGACGATAATAATGATGATGACGATGTTAAGACGTTCTTACGAATGATTCAAGAAACATGATTAACCTCTAATACCCACAATCTAATTAATTCTTTCTTCACACACACACACACACACACACACACACATACACAATATCTCTCACCCACACGATCTTGTCATTATTACAAAATATATTCCATTTACTGTGTATTTTCTATCTTTCTTAATCTTTTTTCTTTTAACAAATTTTTTCTCGTCAAAAAAGAAAAAAAAAAAAAAAAGAAAGAAAGACAAAAATAATATCACTAATCGGATGAGATGGCACTTCTTGGAAAAAATTCCAAATTCCCGCGCATTTTTTTTTTTTTTGCGTTTATCGAAATCGACTTATTCTTCAATAAGATTTCTACAAGAGATTCACACAAAAATGTTTTCGTCGTTATGATCTCGATAAATTTTACGAGAAAAATATCATATTCTTGAACGTACGCACGAAGAAATGAAATACTTTTCAAGGACACTATTCCGATTCAAGTTTATTCTTATTCTTCTGCACGTTGCTAATTGATCCTGTTTTTTCTCGATTCGCGAACCGAGCACACAACACACACGCGTGCACAACCTCATGAATATTTCTTCTCCTTTTGTTTTTATCTCTCGAATAAAAGAGATATATATATACACATCGAAGAGACTCGTGTCCAGCACACTCTCGTTTGCCTTGATACTGATCACGTTCGTTCTATGGTTTCCCTAACTTTCAACATTCCCGTTCTATTCTTTCTCTATTCTCTCTTTTTTTTTTCTTTTCTTTTTTTACGATTAATTCCATGTATCAGTGCGCATACTTCGATCTCTCCGTCGTCTTTTTTGTAGGTCCTCTTCTTAAATGATTCTTTATTTATACGATATTTAAGAAATAGTATAAAGAAATGTAAAAAAAAAGCTTCGGATACGTGAAATCTTCAGTCTTCAAATTCTCTCACTCTTTTCAGAAAGTTCGATCATCACATAAGAATAATCATCACAGTTCATTGATCCTCGCCCCCCTCTGCACTTTCTTCCAAATCGTTTCTCTTTCTTTTTCTTTCTCACACACATATACGCACACTCTCTTTCTCTTTCTTTCTCTATCCCTTAGTTCTTTATTTTTGATTCCTTTCTTTCTCTTTTCTTTTTTTTTCAAAAGATTTTCTATCTCTTAGTTTCTCTAACACTAACTCGTTTCACTCTCGACATCGTAATATAGAGATCGGCTTCTAATCGAAAATCTCTTTCTTTACAATTGAATAAAAAATAATAAAAGAGGTACAGACTTGTTCTAAGATGGTCTTCTTCGAAAGTTCGATGTGTTTATGTCGGTCTTGCCGAAGGAAACGTTCGAGAGATCTGTATCTCCTCTTCCACGCTTCATCTCCAAAGGAAGAGATATAGTACGAAGGAGTCAACGATACAAGAGAGTGAGAGAGAGAGAGAGAGAGGGAGAGAGAGAGGGAGAGAGAGGGAAGAGAGAGACAGAGAGAGAGGCAGACAGACAAACAGCAGAGACGGAGAAACAGAGAGGGAGAGAGAGAGAGAGAGAGATCGTGTGGCCACTGTCACGAAAAATCACGAATGCGTTTCTTGCTTTCTCTCCCTCTCCTTTTTTCTCTTACTCTTCGTTCTTTTCTAGTTTTAATCGGAGATCACTTTGGAATAAAACACTTTTTCTTTTCGAGCGAGTAACTTGTGAAAAGAAGTAGTAGTAAAGAGGAAGAAGAAGAAGAAGAAGAAGACGATGAAGAAGAATAATAAGAGGAGGAGGTGGAGGTGGAGGAGGAGAAGAAGAAGAAGGAAGGTAAAGGACGTCCTTTCGGGATAAGGAATCCTGGTTATACAAGCCGTGTCTTGCTTCTTCTATCGGCTGGTAGACTGGTCGTGGCAGGTCAGTTGGAGAAGGACGAGGTCGGGGTGTAGGGAAAGAGAAGGCACACAGATACACTGTGTGCGTTTAATACTCTTGAAAGAGGAGAGAGAGAGACAGACGAGAGAAACGAGAAAGCACGATATGCGGGATATGCCGGAGGAGAAGAGAAAAGAAGAGAAAAGAAAAGAAAGGGTGGGGGGTGAGAGTGAGAGAGAGCAACACCGGTTTTGCCTGCTTCAACTTGTCCGTAGTTGGCAAGACTGCAGGTAGAGGTCGGTACCTTCGAAATGGCTTTCTTCGCTTTGTATAAATGTATGTACATATTATGTATGAAAAAGTGTTAACGCACACCAGGTTGAGATGAAAGACGTTAACTCTCTGAATATGACACACCTTACACCACCAGCTGGAATGCTCTTCTCCGATATCGTACTTAGGTGTGTCCCTTCCGTGTCTCTATCTCTTTCTCTCCTTTTTATTTATTTTCTTTTTTTATATCCTTTGCATCTTCTCCAACTTCATCTCTCTTTTTACTATTTTCATCTCTAGGATCTTCTTCATAATTGATCTCTGTTAAAATCGTCTCAAGGAATTGTTGCGTTCTCGTTCATCGATGTGTAGATCTTTTTTCCTCTTTTGACGATTATCGAAATATTCGTAAGAGAAACATTCACTCGCAAGATTTTTCTTGTTTACCCACCTGCTATTTCCTGTTTCACAGATCTCAATATAATATACCTCGCAAGAAAATTCATTTGGAATACATAGGTTTCTTGGGACACAGCATGGAATGCATACGTGCCGATCCTTCCAAAGTGATGATTCACGCGGTCTCTCTCGTCAGAGCGGTAGAAAGGGAGAATGGGGAAACTACAAGAGTGGGCCGTTTAAATCACGTTGTCCGTAACTAAACTGGAATTCTCTCGCAGGTTTTACGAACTCTAGTGTACGTATACGTTTGCGAGATAGGAAACAGCAAAAGAAAAAATATAAGAATTTTTTTCGAAAATGAGAAAAGCGTTCAACACCTGACAAGAAAAAAGGAAATGTCCTTAGCAGGTCCATACGTGTATATTTTAGATGAACTCGGATCTTTTCGCAGGTAGTTTTTATTGTAAGCCGTTCACAGGTAAACGAATTTATCGCAGCAGGTAGAGTTCCTCTCCTGTCGCAGGTAAAATGATCTAGGGTAACACGAGAAGCTTTGCTTGGAGATTCTCCTTTTTCAATATGGCTCCTGTTAGACCTATACGATTCTTTTGTTTTTCTAATCTTTCATCTACCATGCACAGAGTCTAGTAACGTAAGCATAAGTGGCACGAATGTTAATTTTATTATTATTAATTTGTATTTTATTTCCTTTACATTTAATGTTAATTTATTATTATTATTGTTTGTTCAATAATGTCTCGTTTGAAACATCATTGTGTAAAATTAAAAATCTTTACTTCCTTGTCTAAGGGTAATATGGGTGATATAAAAATTCTAAATTGTATCATTGTTTCCTCATTTATTATTTTATAAAATAAGGAGAAACAATGCGTAACTTACTGAAGAGGGGAGAAGTTTAAAAGGGTTGTGATTTAGAGGATTTAGAAAGGTCATTGCTTGAAGGATTCAGAGTGGGCGTGGTTATGAGGTTCTAAGAAGGCGTGATTGGAAATGGGCGTATCCTGATGGGCGTGGTTGGAAAAGGGTATGCCTTGATGGGCGTGGTTGTGAAACACGATCTATGAGGTTTTGAGTGGAGCGTAGCTGAGTAGTAGTTCAAAGGGGCGTATTTTAGGAAGTTTGAAGGGCGTGGTCTAGAAGTTCGAAAGGGCTGAAAGTTTAAAGGAGATGCGTACAGTTGACGAAGCTTCTTCTTTTTTTTTATACTGTAATAAGCCACGCCCCTCTCCTACTCTAGTGAATCACGCCTCCTTCATCTCTCCAATAAACTTTACTCTTTTCAAACCCTGCTATAAGCAACGCCCTTTTATTCACTGCAATAATCTACGTTTTTACGCTAAAAGTAGTAATATTTTTTTCATTCTCCCATTACCCTTAAACTTACTTGAAATTCAAAATTTGAAATCTCAATGTTCGTGATAAAAAAAATTGTTTAGTAAATTGTAAGAACAAAAATTAGTCCGAAATTCGCGCTTATCTCTTTGATTTTATTTTTATTCTACTGATTTTTTCATAGCGGCATTCGTTTTATAATAGAATAGCAATATTGATATTTCTGATAAGTTCCATTTTGAAAATCATTGAAAAATTAACATAATAAATAAAATGAGTAAATACATTATAACCATAGCAAGTAACTTGCAGTATTTAAAAGGCCGAATATCCTTGAGAGGCCAAATACCTCTGTGTTGCACGTTTGCGGATCGATATCTTGCTCTTAGCTGTCGTAAGAATATGAATGCGAGTGACCGATTGTTTTTTAACTTTTAAATGAATATGAAAGAAACGATATACTCTTCGCATTCTGATCAATCGTATTGATTATTCATGAGAATAATTGATTAATATTTGCATTTCTTTATCGATCTTTTTAATTTGTGCAATACGTGAAGTTATATCAAATTTTTTTTTTCTTTTTGTTAACAAGCTTCTTAACACATTTTTATTTAACACAAATTATTTAATGCGAATTATGCATTTTTAGAATTCTATTCAAAGTTATTAATCACGATTGTATTTCTTATTCGCATTATTGATTACATTGATTAATCATTAAATTTGAGTTGAAATAAGCTTATTTATTTAATAATATAATATATTGAACATTTTTGTGTCGCAGTCTTTAGAAGAAAAATTTTTCTAATCCAACATGCGTTGTGTATGATAAAGTAATTAGAGGTGACATAAATTGGCATTATTCTTTACCTCTACTTGTCACAAGAATGCGGATGTAGCAAAGCCATAATCAGCTTATCTTGCAAGGTATACTAACGAGAGCATCAGGAAAGAAACCTTTTATTTATGTGTGAAGTTACGTTCTAGGGTCAACTTTAACTATGACGTATAAATCTATAATTTTGAAGTTTATAATATTTTCTTTTAATAGAGTCGATATCTCTCTAAGGATTTATACTATATAAAAAAGCATTAAAATTTTCATTTTTCTTAACTAAAATGATAAAAATGCATAAAAAAAAAGATAAATTTTTTATAAAAATTACTTCCTTTCTATTAATATCTAAAAAACATTTGCTGACCTTTATACAATCATTTAGAAAAACACTATAATATTCATTGTCAAGATGATAATGAAATATTCCCTCGTTATAAGAACTATTCTCAAGAAAAACGAAGGAAGCTTCTTATAATGCGACTAATTAACTTGTATTCTATTAAATTACGAGCTTCCTTGTATGTACATCCAATTAACCGTTATCTTACAAAGTCAACGTCAAATGTATAAGAAAGCAAAGGAAACGAAGCAATCGATCGGCTTATGCCAGAAATTTCTAAAAAGTGGATCTTGATCCATAAAAATTTGGGAAATCATGATTAAAATTACAAAATTATATTAAGATCAAGATTATATTACTTATCTTTAAAAAAAAAAAAATATGTTTGGAACTTACCGTGCGTTTACGTCGAGTTCGTTTTGAAGTCCTTTTATTGTCACCAAATAAAAAATCATCATTGGGAAGATGCTGCAATCCGTTGTACGTTTTCCCAACAGTTTTTTTCTTCGTCGTCACTTTTCTCGTTCTCTTGGATACCTCACGTCGTCTCCTTTTATCTCGAAACAATTTGCCAAAAATTCTCATGACTTATCGTTAACTAACACAATTTCTTGATCGTTTTTAAAACATACAAGGAACGCTGATGTAACAGCACTGATCTTCGCTCGAATATGTTCATGGCGTAGTTGAAACCAAGTTGGATTACCATACGCGTTTGGGGGCGGTTTCGATCATGGCTTATCGTACGTTGCCTGCTGTGTATATCAGATTAGCCCGCTTGCTGAATCTTCCATGTAATTCTACTTTCATCCGTATCGTATATTCAATTAATCAACAGAACACGAAGTCGTAGGGTAAAGCTGTTGGATACTATGATAGTAATTGTATATACATATATGTTTTTTTTTTAATTTTGAATAATACCAATTCAAAAATATATTCAAAAATTAATGTAACTTAATATAATGTCAAGTAGATTCTCCTATGCATATTATGTAATACATCTGTTAAATCTATATTATTTAAAATTAAAATAATAAATATATATAAATAATATATAAACAATCGCCACATATATGTTAACTAATAACTCTTGATGCCAATAATTATTTTTACATTCACTTTGAAGGAACAATGAAGGTTCAATGAACGTCCCCTCCTTTGGTAACTACGATCAGTAGGATAAATAAAAAATTAGAGGCTACGTCTTTGGTATAAAGAAAAAGCGAATGTCGTTCGAGTATAAGAATCGCGAAGAGACTAACACTAAACACATCGTTGCTCGTGCAAGCACAAGAATCGAAATAACAGAGAAGTATTAGAAGCCTTAGATGGTAGAATCGCTCATGAATGGTGTCCCTACCCTCGTTCTCTAATTATTTTCTTGTTCTACTTCATTCGAGTTCTTCCACACCTAAAAATAGATATTATTTTTAATTATATTGTATTCTCTTTTGTATATTACAAATATTTTAATTCTCATAAGAATGCAAATTTAGATAAGAATATTTCTACGATAACTTTGGCCTAAACTCTAAAAAAAAAATGGGAAGAAAAGAAATAAACACATAAATATCTACTTGAAATGAACAACAGTACAAATATCGTTAGATAAGATGATACGATAGAATGATTAATATTGTTAGCACGCTCTACGTTTCTATAGTATATTAGACTTGTTTCAAGTTTTCAAATAATCAGAGACGTATATTTAGAGATTTGATAAGTAGAAAATAATTCTGTAAGTTTATATAGAAATACTTGATTTATATATTTATATAAACCTTTTTCTATACTTATCTTAAATTAAAAGAAAAAAAAAAATCTTAAATTTATTTATAATATATTCAATGCTTTACAACACAAACATCACATTGTCTTAGATCTTATTTAATTAATACCTCGAACCCTCTCTATAGAAAAAAAAAAATATTTGAGATAAAAGCGTAAGAGGAGAAGAAAGTATCTCTCTCGAGTCTGAATTGAATTGACTGCGTGCGACGATACAAATAAACGTAATGTGTAAATCTTTGAGATAAGGTACTACCATTGGTGAGGGCAAAGAACATGCAGCTCGTAAGTTTCTGACAGTTTGTTCTGACTCTTAAAAGACGGCTATCTCAAATAAACGGGCCGAAGTAGACGCTAGAGTTCCTCCGATGACAAAACGTTCCTATTGTTCGATAAACTGATCATGGATCCGAATAAGAAGGAGGACATTAACGGTTGGTGCTCGAAAACGGAACCGTTTTTAGGACATAACAACGAAAATCCTGTAAAGGATCAGAATAATGAAGAGATAGTTCAAACTTCTCAAGAGGGGAAAAAACTCTTTCAATATATCATCACCTTGAGCGGTGAGTTTTTCATCGATAATAAAATTAGCTTTACCTTTACTTCTGGAATTAATAACTTTCATAAAAAAAAAATAATTACTTATTGATGAAATATTTCTTTATAATTGTTTGAAAAAAAAAAAAAGAAAAAAAGAAAAAGAAACATTAATGTATGTGGTAGTCGATAAATCTCCACCCGGTTTATTCTGGATTTATGCAGCCAATAAAGATACCTTCACACTTCTTCTTTGCGAACTATAGTGAGCTCTATTAGAGATAAAATATCATGTAATATGATTAATTTTCCTCGGTTCCTACAAGATCGTCTATTAAAAACTTATCTTTGTTATCGAAATTTTTCGAGCCTAAAACTATTCCATTAGATAGTCTAGCATAGATATATTACTTATCAAAATATTATTGCATATTCATTGTATCTCTCAATTCTAATCGGGCAATAGTTCTTTTCCTGATGTATATATAATTGTCCTATTTTTCCAATCATTCTCACACATATAGACCCATACATATTAACGATTAAATATAAAAATATGAATATTTTTTAAATAGCATTCATTATTTCCAGCCAGTCTGATTGGTATGCAAAGTGGTATGACATTAGGATGGACATCACCAATTTTACCATTTCTCAATTCGAAAAGATCCTTTATTCTTTCACTAACGGAAGACGAAACTTCTTGGATAACATCGTTATTAGCTTTGGGAGCGATACTAGGAGCGGTACCGGCCGGAAAAATAGCTGATTTTTTTGGTAGAAAGTTAGCAATGGCTTTAACAGCAATACCCTTTTTGATATCATGGATCACATTAATCTTCTCAAGAAATATTATTGGTGTATATGTGGCTCGTTTCGTTGGTGGTATTGGTTCTGGAGCTGCTTGTGTTTTGGTACCAGTTTACATCGGTGAAATAGCTCAAGCATCGATCAGAGGAATGCTTGGTACCTTTTTTCCACTTTTGTTTTCATTCGGCATAGTTTTCTCTTATGTGATGGGTGCCTATCTTTCTTACACGAGCTTCAACGTATCTTGTTGTTTTGTATTGACCATATTCCTCGTGATAATTGTGTTCCTTCCGGAATCACCGATGTGGTTGGTGCATCGTGAAAAAAAATCACAGGCTGTCAAAGTCCTCAAGATATTACGTGGAGTTAATTATGACGTTAAAGAAGAAATATCCACGTTGCAAGACGAGGCAGACAGACTAGAAGCTAAAAGAGGAGGTATCATGGATCTTATCGGTACAAAAGCTGGACGAAAAGCTTTCGGTACCTGTCTTGGTCTGATGTGGTTTCAACAGATGTCTGGGATCGATGCTGTATTATTTTACACAGTTAGAATATTTCAAAATGCTGGTAGTACGATCGAACCATTCGTTGCGACCATCGTTATTGGCCTAATCGAGGTCATAATGACGATTTGTGTCGTTCTAATCATTGACAGGTGAGAAACTTATCTCTACGATATATATATAGCATTTAAAATACAATATGACTGTACACGATCTGTTCTAAATGTTAGTTATTATTTAAATGACTCATAAAATGTCTTTCTTTCTTTCTTCATTAGATTCGGAAGGAAACCTTTGTTGGTAATTTCTGGTGTAGCAATGACGTTATGTCTCGGTGTCCTTGGATATTATTTTAAAATAAAAGCCGACGGTAAGGACGTTCTTTTTCTTGGCTGGCTACCGTTGACGTGTCTTTCCTTATTCAATGTCGTATTCTCGATCGGCTATGGATCTGTACCATTCGCGATGATAAGTGAACTTTTTCCACCCGAGACTAAGGGAGTAGCCAGTAGCATCTCTATTATGGTACATTGGAGTCTGGTATTTGCCGTGACGAAGCTCTTTCCAAAGATGGAAAACGTCCTGGGAGAAGCTACGACGTTTTGGACCTTCGCTTGTTTCACTGCATTGTCCGCGGCCTTCGCCTTCTTTTTTGTCCCTGAAACGAAAGGGAAGACTCTTCAGGATATTCAAAAGAAACTGGAACGAAAGCGTAAGCTGATCAAAGACGTACAGTCTGTCTGAGGAGTCTCACTCTCTTTCTCTCTCTCTCTCTCTCTCTCTCTCTCTCTCTCTATCTATCTATCTATCTCTCCCTATCTCTCTCCCTCCCTCTCTCTCTCTCTTTCTCTCTCTTTTTCATGGAATTTTATCTTGATTATTATATGTACTAGCGCTTTACGCTCGACAAACGAAGAAAAACGTGATATACAATTTGTCACTGATTAAACGTTTTATGTTCGTTTGAAAAAAAAAAAAAATAATAATAATTAAAAAAAAATTTGCTTGTAACGATATTAACTTATTCTTAGTAAAGCGCTTAAAAGAGATATTTTTTTTTTTTTTTTTCTGTACAAATCATTTTCTTAAGCAAGTTCTTTTTTTTGCAATTGTTTTGCTTTAAATTACTTTAGTATTGCACTTTCTATATTTCATTCGATTTTTAATATAATAAATAAACTTTCCCATCTATTGGATACACATACGCTCGCGCGCGCGCACATACATCTTTATTATTTTTATAGAGATACTAATCTAGTTTCTCTCTCTCTTTCTCTCTCTCTCTCTCTCTTCCTCTCTCTCTCTCTCTCTCTCTCTCTCTCTCTCTCTTTTTCTTATTAATTAATATTATAAAAAAATATAAGAAACAGCGTATATATGCTATACGTCATTGTTCGTAATCTCTGGACAAAAATAACTTTATTGTACATACGCAACTATATGTAAGAGTCACAGAGATTATGATTAATTTGTATAGGAGATACAGCAATATTATTTATAATATTATAAGATTACGAAAAGATATAATATCGTAATATATGTATATGTATATATTATAACCGATTTAATTACATACACAGGCAATTACATCTAAGACTATAACAAAAACTAGACAGTTTAAATAAATAAATAGATAAATAAAAGAACAAATAAATTTAGTGCATGTATGTATGTACATTGAAATCGGAAATATAGTTTATAAAGATAAATATCTTGTCTATTTATAATAAAATTAATTTTACTAACGAAAAATCGATAATTGTATTGTCAGAGAAAAATAGAAAGAGAAGTAATAATAATAATAAAAATAATCTTTTAAACGGGTCGAAAGAGAAGAAGCAATATAAATGACCTTGAAATAACACGTTGCGTTATTGCGGTATAATAAATCAAGCTTTTATACAAACATTTTTTTGAACAATGCTGGCTATTTCTCAATCGACCTTCAAGCACACGCAGTCGAATGAATTACATGCTTCGTCAGCATACATATATATGTGTGTGCGTGTATATGTGTATATGTATATGTATATATATATATATACATGTAGGTAATGTACATACTTTCTTGATGCTAACTGTGTGACATCGATTCATTGATCGCCCGTGCCAAAACATATAAAGTCTCTTTGTTGAAAGGGTGTCATTGAACTGTTTGCAATCGCACATATTAATCGGTGCTCTATCGATATAGCAGAGTAGATTATTGGCTGGCTATATAATCTTGCATTGTCGTATCTGCAAATATTAAATGAGTGATATCATGCGTTGGAATATGATATACATATTTCACGTGTTTATATTCGCTGATGATTATAAAAGTGGTGTCTAAGTTATATATATTTTTTATTTTGAGATATGTATTTGAATTACATATATAAAAAATTATTTTTCTATATAATAAGAGAAACATAAAAAAAATTTATATTTTTTCTTGAGAAAAAGAAAACAAATTTTCTTTTATGTAATTAAAAAATATTTTAAACGAAAATAGAATATGTCTTTTAATAAGACCAAATATGTCTTTTAATATCTTTAATAAATTAGAACATTTTCATAAATCACTAGCTCGTATGGTAATAAGATCAGTTGAGAAAAAAACTATGTATTATATTAATAAAATGGCGATATTAAAAGAAAAAACTGATGTAATTGTTTCAAATTTGAAAATATCTAAGAAATGTCTAATATTGTTAAAGGACACAATCAAATTTCGAATACAATCAAAGGACAACTTACCCGTTTGTGGTTTCCAAATATTTTTCTATTCGTTCGTTTCATATAACGGCTCAATTATTATTATTTCTTCGTTGGTTTTCATTTGTTATTTGCTTTTGAATAAAAAAATTAGAGAATCATGGTATCAATTATAAACATTTGAATAAATATGAAAATCGAGTAATGTGTCATTAACGATTATTTTTCTTTTTTATTTATAACATTAAATAAATTTCTCATAGATTACTCTATTATCAATTTACAGTTGATTAAGTGGTTATGAAACTTTCATAACCATAATATTATTATCTTCTTTCTTCTTTGTATTGATTTTGCAACAATCATTACTTGTCTTCTTCGCGTGTATATTTACATATCCAATGTCATAGGTAACGTGCTTCAGCATCATTTTCGATATATTGCGATAATCAAAATAAAACTCGAATATCGTCATGTCAATTATAGCAAACGATTATTGATATTTTTAAAGAAATATATTCTTATTTCTTATCGAATAAATATTAAAAGATTCTTTAATTTATTTTATTAATAAATTGATCATTAGTTTATACTCCTTGACATTAACTTTATTTAAATGATACACATATATACCTAAAT
Organism: Vespula pensylvanica; assembly: GCF_014466175.1. Lineage (NCBI taxonomy): Eukaryota > Metazoa > Arthropoda > Insecta > Hymenoptera > Vespidae > Vespula > Vespula pensylvanica. The sequence continues at coordinate 2,453,282 of NC_057708.1, read as the reverse complement.
ATATATATATATATATAAATCGATACTCGAAAATCGAAATGATTTAACAATGGTATTTGATTTTGACTTTGTATTTATATCTTCTGTTATTTCATTTCAACGTCAGTTTCTGCACTTCGTCTGATACATATGGTTGATTAACCATTAATTAAAGTGTTCACATCACTTTATGGATTCATATTAATTCTATGTCAGAATTTTTATTCTGTGTAATATAAGTAAGTAAATATGACACAAACATTTATATAAATACTTAAATAAAACGTATAAATACTGTATATATTTTCGTTAAATTATTATTTTTTTTGTTTTTAATAAAAATCCAAGTTTTTGTTATTTAAATAGTATTTATAAAAAATATCAGATTCTAGAATATTCTTTTTAATTATGGTTGATGTACTTTGTAATAATTGCTTATATAATTTTTATGTAAAGTTCTATTAATTCTTTTTAAAATATTTTATTATTTTAGATTAATTTGACTGATGTTATTATAACATCTAATTAAACTACTCTATAATTTTACAAAAACTAAGACAAAGGTATTTTTTTTATCTTCAAAAGTCAATTACTTATAAATCAATATTTTTTAAAGTTTTACTAATCTCTGTATTTTATTTTTAACTTATTATATAGATGGCTGCAGACGATTACATTACTTGTCCTTATGATCCTAGTCATCGTATTCTTAAATCTAGAATGTCTAGGCATTTAATGAAATGTGAGCTCAATCACCCTACTATAAAATTATTGACATGTCCATTTAATAAAATACATCGAATCAGTCCGTTACAATATGAGGTAATCCACTTTATCTATTTTTATATACAAATATAATATTTAATATTATTTATTTGCAACTCCATAGCATCACTTATCAATATGCGAAAACGTAGGATCTGTTCAAAGGAACTACTTTGAAAATGCTTCTTCGATATCAGCAGATATTATTCCAGTTGCAAAAATTAATGAATTAGAACTTCCTCCCTCTTCAGAAAATTGGGATGAGGTATGAATAATATTTGGTAAAGTTAAATAAGACATATATTAATTAAAATTTATGTAATAGGATCCAGAACCTCCACAATCATATCTACAAAATCTTGATGAAAAAAATATAAATTTTCCACTAGCGTCTTGTTCAAAATTAAAAAGGAAACAATTAAAACTAAAAGAACAAGAACGCCAGTCTGCTGTTAATATCACAAGCACTTCGTCTTTAAGGCCACAAATTTCAAAGTCAACTGATGTAAGTGAGATTTATAATTTACGATTTATAATTTTCAGATTCGTTTTTTTTTTTTTTTATAAATAGCATTTTTTTTTAATATAATAGAAAATTGAGAGATCATTACAATCGCTAGAAATAGAAAGTACTGATACTGAATGTAGTAAGAAAAAGGATAAAACTATTAAAAAGAGTAAGTTACACGATTCTATTATTAGAACATGTAAAGAATATCTCAAATAAAATAAAATATGTCAAAACTAGAATAGATGAAGAACTCATAGTTTTTGCAGAAACACATTTATCTTCGAAGGAGGAAAGTATAGCTACACATACTAAAGATACAACAATTGTTAAACCATCAAAATCTAAGGATGCTTCAATTCCTAAACCATCAAAGGATGCTCCAATTGTTGAACCGTCAACATCGTATGATACAAAAATGAAAAATACTGGAAAAACTAAAACGCCTACAAAAAAGTCATCAAAATCTAAGGATGCTTCAATTCCTAAATTGTCACCATCAGAGGTTGCTCCAATTGTTGAACCGTCAACATCGAATGATACAAAAATAAGAAATACTGGAATATCTGAAACGCCTACAAAAACAACTAACGAGTTTACTCTTGACAAATCAAGAAATGATAAAGATATTAAGAAAAATTTCAGTATTGGTCGTGGAGTTTCTAACGTATGTGAAATACACAGAAAACTTGGAATTTCTAAAAAGAACTTTGAATCACAATTTATGAATTCACAAAGTGGTAATATATTATATTAAATTTTTTGGAATAATAACAGAATTTACATTATAATACATATTAATATGATTTCAGATGTGAAGTCAGAAGAAAAACGTGCAGAAATAAATGATTGCAAAGGTATTTTTGTTGGGTACTCAGAAGAAGATTTTAATATGGACATGAGCAATATTGAAGATGAATTGACTGATATCGATGTATGGTATGTTCAATAAATATTCAATCAAAAATCTTATTTTTAATACTAGATTCATACATAATTATATATTTCAACAGAATCAAAAAATAACCTGAGTCCCCAAAACTGTGATGAAGTTAATTTTATACACAGCAAGAATATTTTTTCATTTTTTACATAAATAACGTAAGATTTTATTTTGTGTGTAAGTTTTAAATAATCGATGTTACTTTTTTTATATCATTATGCTATAAAATCCAATGATATTTGTATTTTATTCATTTGGTTTGTTTCTTCATTAAGAACTGTTTTTAATCATGTACAATCATATATGAATCATATCATATATTGAATAAATTACTTTGATAAAACGTTTTCGACTCTATATTATCCTCCATTTTAATTTGAAGATCTTCCTCAAGAGGTCGTGAGAATTATGTGCAATTCATTACCAACTATCTAACTCGAAGCGCATTAGGTGACAAGTATATCTTGGTATATCATAGAAAGAGAGATTTTAAAAATAAACGTGTTGTGTTATTTATAACGTTTGAACAAAACTATCTATAAAATGGTAAATTATTAATTTACATAAGACATTATCTAAATTTTCAGTAATTCAAAAAAACAAAGTTTCTTTCATTCTTTTTACTTGTAATTATAGAGGTTATGTTTCAAAATGCATTGTCATCAAACTTATATTCGATACTTTTTCAACTATAAAATATTTAAATTTGATTGTATATTATTACATTTCTATTTTTATTTTATATAGTATATAGTATATTATATAGTATATTATATAGTATCCAAAGGTTTTGATTTCTTTTTCCAAACTTATTATATGCAATATCTTATAGTTACACTATATCATAAAAAGATATTATATTTGTTTCTATTAATGTTTAGGCTCGCAGGTACGATACACGTACCACGATTTTCTCACCTGAAGGTCGTTTGTATCAAGTAGAATATGCTATGGAAGCAATTAGTCATGCTGGTACATGTTTAGGAATATTGGCAAATGATGGTATTCTACTAGCCGCAGAGAGAAGAAACACAAATAAACTCTTAGATGAAGTATTCTTTTCTGAAAAAATATATAAATTAAACGATGATGTAGTCTGTTCTGTGGCAGGAATAACAGCCGATGCTAATGTTCTTACAAATGAGCTGCGTTTAATAGCACAAAGGTATCTTTTGCAATATGGTGAGCCGATTCCATGCGAACAATTGGTATCATGGTTGTGTGATGTTAAACAAGCTTATACTCAGTATGGTGGAAAAAGACCATTTGGAGTATCAATTTTATATATGGGTTGGGACCGTCATTATGGCTATCAATTATATCAATCAGATCCAAGTGGAAATTATGGTGGTTGGAAAGCAACTTGTATTGGAAATAATTCTGCAGCAGCTGTATCATCTTTAAAACAAGAATATAAAGAAGGAGAAACTACTCTAAAAGATGCAATGTCATTAGCTATTAAAGTACTTTCAAAGACATTAGATATGAACAAGCTATCGGCAGATAAAGGTATAAAATAGTATTTTATTATACATTTCGATCCATTATATTCTTACACTAATTTGAAATATATTTATAGTGGAAATGGCAACATTGACACGTGAAAACGGTAAAACAAGAATTAGAATTCTTCCAGCTAATGAAGTTGATGCTCTGATAGAAGAACACGATCGATTAGAAGCATTAGCTGAACAAGCCAAAAAGGAGAAACAAAAATTATAGAGAAATCGGTTGTACATGGGATTAGGCTTGTACATTCTAAAGAGGCATTATTCTTTTTTATCATGCAGAATCCCATACTGTATGTTTGTAAAGCTTTTTCTTAATAAATTTATAAGTTTCACATTCTTTGTACGTTCATCTATTTGAATTTAATGTCGTCATACAATAAATAAACTATGAATGAAAAACTTGGAGATTACTCTATTAATATTGTATCAAGTCATATTTAATTTTAATTAAATATTCAAAGAGAGACGAAGATTCTTTTTAATAAAAAATAATAATCACCGTATTATTTATTATGAATTTCTGTTTCTGATAAATTATAAGCATTAAAATTCAATATAAAAAAAAAAGAAAAAATAAAAAACAACACATTAGATTTTCCTATCTGCGAGTACAGAATATCTTACTTTTATACGAGTAAAATAAATAGATAATAATAATATAAAAAAAATATTTCTTTGCATTTAACCTTAGAATTATTAATATTATTTAAAAAAATGAAAGAAAAAAGAAAAAAAAAGTTATGTGTCGAGTCATATCGACCAGGCTGCCAATGCGGTCCCACTCCCGGGCGCGATCCCACTACTGCCCGCCACGGAGACTTTTGGCTGCTGGGTTTCCCCTCTGGCCCGGTTCGCCTCTCCTTAGCCAACCTGGTCACCCCGGATTCCTCCAAGGTGCCCATATTGATGGCGAGCTTAGCGCGGACGCCCAGTCAACGTGGATCCCGCACCAGCAGTAACCCCCGACCTCAGACCCTCCAAATAACCAGCCTCCGAGTAGCCGGATTACAGGAGCCGCCACACTCCCAGCTGAGAACATTACTTCTACTCGTCTATATAAGTTACACTTCGACTAACTTCACATGTTTATCGTTAAAATGTATTTGTATATATGTGTACGTGCGGTGAGTATAATGTTACTATCTTCACACTAGTCCGAAAGGTATACCATTATTGACTACAGAGGGCGCAGATTGAGATGAAAGATCTGAAGATAAGTTCCGACATTATCGATAAGTATGCATTCGTTAATACCGATAATATCAATTTTGAAATAACGACATCTGCTAGACATATCTAAAACATACTGGTTAATACCGATATATCGCAACTCGATAATCGAGATTAATCGATTTATTGTGCGCGGCGGAGCGCGTCTTAGAGAGTGAATGTTTAGCGCACTCGTTTCTTCTTTCTTTTCACCTTAATCGAGGAAAAACGGAGAAAGAAGCAGACATGTCTAAGGCCGATGAAAATGCGGATACTGGTGATACCGGAGATAATTCAAATGGCTCCTCGGCGGAGACCACATCGTCTAGAGGTGGTGATTTCGAGACAAAACTTGAATCAGACCGAAGTAAGAGGTTTGATTATTTGCTCAAGCAAACTGAAATATTTTCTCATTTTATGACCAATAATCAAAAAGATAAAGCTGGAAGTCCGTTAAAAGTCAAGGCTGGTAGACCTAGAAAACAACCAGAGAATCTAAATAAATCTGATTCTGGTGATCATAGACATCGCAAGACTGAGCAAGAAGAAGATGAAGAACTCTTGGCGGAGAGCAATGCCAGTGTAGCACCTACAACTCGCTTTGAATCCTCACCCCATTATATAAAATCTGGTGAGTTGAGAGATTATCAGATTCGTGGTTTAAATTGGATGATATCGCTTTATGAAAATGGTATCAATGGTATTCTGGCTGACGAGATGGGTCTTGGTAAGACTTTACAAACTATATCGTTACTGGGATATATGAAACACTTCAGAAACATTCCTGGCCCTCACATTGTTATCGTTCCAAAGTCTACGCTAGCCAATTGGATGAACGAATTTAAGAAGTGGTGTCCTTCTTTAAGAGCGGTTTGTTTGATTGGTGATGCAGAAACAAGAAATACTTTTATTAGAGATGTAATGATGCCCGGTGAATGGGATGTTTGCGTTACATCCTATGAAATGGTAATCAAAGAAAAATCGGTATTTAAGAAATTTAATTGGCGTTATATGGTAATAGATGAGGCTCACAGAATAAAAAATGAGAAATCTAAATTATCAGAAATATTAAGAGAATTTAAAACAGCGAATAGACTTTTATTAACTGGTACACCTCTACAGAATAATCTGCACGAACTATGGTCTTTACTTAACTTTTTATTACCAGATGTATTTAACAGTTCTGATGATTTTGATTCATGGTTTAATACAAATAGTTTCTTAGGAGATAATTCTTTAGTGGAAAGATTGCACGCAGTTTTAAGGCCATTTCTTTTAAGACGCTTAAAGTCAGAAGTAGAGAAAGGTCTAAAGCCCAAAAAGGAGATTAAAGTCTACATTGGTCTTAGTAAAATGCAAAGAGAATGGTATACCAAAGTATTGATGAAGGATATTGACATAGTAAATGGTGCCGGAAAAATTGAAAAGATGAGATTACAAAATATTTTGATGCAATTACGTAAGTGTTGCAATCATCCTTATCTGTTCGATGGTGCTGAACCTGGACCACCGTATACTACAGATGAACATCTTGTTTATAATTGTGGTAAAATGGTGATACTCGATAAACTATTGCCTAAATTACAAGAGCAGGAATCAAGGGTACTAATATTTAGTCAAATGACCAGAATGCTGGATATTTTAGAAGATTATTGTCACTGGAGAGGTTTTCAATACTGTCGTTTGGATGGTAACACAGCACATGAGGATCGGCAGAGACAAATTAACGAATATAATGCTCCTAATAGCGAAAAGTTTATATTTATGTTGTCGACGAGAGCCGGCGGATTGGGTATAAATTTAGCAACTGCCGATGTAGTTATTATTTATGATTCTGACTGGAATCCGCAAATGGATTTGCAGGCTATGGATCGAGCTCATCGTATAGGACAACAGAAGCAAGTACGTGTTTTTAGATTTATTACGGAGAACACTGTAGAGGAAAAAATTGTTGAACGTGCTGAGGTCAAATTACGGTTGGACAAGTTGGTCATACAACAAGGTCGATTGGTTGATGCAAAACAGACTGCATTGAACAAGGACGAAATGTTAAATATGATTAGACACGGGGCTAATGAAGTGTTCGCTTCTAAGGACAGCGCTATTACCGATGAAGATATAGATACGATATTACAAAAGGGCGAAGCAAAGACGGAAGAAATGAAGCAGAAATTGGAAAGCTTGGGAGAATCTTCCTTACGTAATTTCACCGTCGATGCACCAACCGATTCGGTTTATCAATTCGAAGGCGAAGATTATCGTGAGAAACAAAAAATATTAGGAATTGGCAACTGGATAGAGCCTCCTAAGCGTGAACGTAAAGCCAATTATGCTGTCGACGCTTATTTCAGAGAAGCTTTGAGAGTATCCGAACCGAAAGCACCAAAAGCTCCCAGACCTCCGAAACAACCAATTGTACAAGATTTTCAATTTTTTCCTCCTCGATTGTTCGAGCTTCTTGATCAAGAGATATATTATTTCAGGCAAACTGTTGGTTATAAGGTTCCAAAGAATCCCGAATTAGGGTCTGATGCAGCTAGGATACAAAAGGAAGAACAGCGAAAGATAGATGAGGCTCAGCCTTTATCGGATGAAGAAGTCGCGGAGAAAGAAAAATTACTGACTCAAGGCTTCACGAATTGGACTAAGAGGGACTTCAATCAGTTTATAAAGGCAAATGAAAAATATGGTCGCGATGACATTGAAAATATTGCTAAAGAAGTCGAAGGAAAAACACCAGAAGAAGTTATGGAATACTCTGCAGTTTTTTGGGAACGTTGTCACGAGTTACAAGACATTGACAGAGTGATGGCACAAATAGAAAGAGGAGAGGCCAAAATACAAAGGCGTGCTGGTATAAAGAAAGCATTAGATGCGAAGATGGCCAGATATCGTGCACCGTTTCATCAATTGAGGATAGCTTATGGTACTAACAAAGGTAAAAATTATACGGAAGAGGAGGATAGATTTCTTGTTTGTATGTTACACAAATTAGGTTTCGACAAGGAAAACGTTTACGAGGAATTAAGAGCAACTGTGAGATCGGCACCTCAATTTCGTTTTGATTGGTTCGTAAAATCTCGTACTGCCTTGGAATTGCAACGACGATGCAATACCTTGATAACATTGATCGAACGTGAAAATCAGGAATTGGAAGAGAGAGAAAGACAAGAAAGAAGAAAGAAGGGTGGCAATGTAGGTACTAAGCCTGCTTCTAAACGAAAACAAGAAAATTTGCCTGCACCACAAGATAAACCTCGAAAGAAGAAGAAATAAGGCGAATTCGAGTCTTGTACGATATCGTTTTTTTCAATCTTTGTCCATACAAAATGCAGACTGTCTATTTCCATAATTTTTTATATCTTTTTATCCGTTACTCCGAACAGATTTTCGCTGAATACCATGACTCAAATTCATAGACAGTAAATTCTTATAAAAATTTTCTTAAATCGTTCTCTTGATGCATATTTTCATCCTATTTATATGAATAAGAAAGAATTTAGTCTTATAAGAGTTCCACGTAAAAATCTGTCTTAGAGATTTTTCATATTCAAACTGTTATTAGGAATGAGTTGTATTGATATAAATTTGTTGGTCAGTGAGTGTGAGTGAGAGTCGCTTCTATGTGTCTATGGATTTGGGACCAAGAATTATCTTTCTTATTCTTTTTTATTTTTTCTTCGTTTTTTTTCTGTTGTTCTCTAGGTCAAATTCTGAAGCATTTATATGCTATTCACAAAGTGATTCAATTGCATAAAAAATGATTTTAGAATTACACAGAATGTTTCTTTCGTTAATTGCTGTGTATTATACGATCGATACAGTGTTTTCCCTCATGATTTTATTTTCGTATATTTAAAATTATAATATGATATTGAAAGCATCATTTTATTTATTATGATTGATTTAGAGGAGATTGTAATAAATTTTACAAATAAAATTCAAGCCATCGAATATAATCACAGTGTTGTGTTTGTATAATTTCTTTCTTTATCCATAAATATAATTAATATATTTTATAATTATTAATAATATTAGCATTTGCATATGTTTCAATCGTTACATTATATATCATATACATATATATATTTTTATACACTTATTTCAGTGATGTGTTGTCCGTTATAAATTTAGTATGTAATGTAACCACCAGATGGTGCTGTTAACATATACATATGTGAAGATTTAAAAAATTATTTGTCATTACTTTATGTTAAGCGGGCAAAAATTAAAATTATAAAACAACGCTAATGTCAATATAAATAATTTCACAAATGTTAGATATTGAAATGAAAATAGTTGTAAGTAAATACAGCTGTTAAATCTACCGCTTGTTAACTGGGCCAATCAGTAAAATCATTACACACATGCGCTAAATTTCCCTCCGTCTGGCATAAGTGACTTCGACATAGCAAAAAGTTGTCGCGAAATATGATTGACTTTGTTGTTATTAATACGATTATTATTAAAATAGATAAATAAAAGAAATTGGATTTATTATTAAATATACTGTTCTCCTACTAAGTGCATATTATGAGAGCTAGAGTTTCTTTAATTTTGACAACAGAAGAAACATTTGAAATCTTACATCATTCAATCAGATGCGTGAATATTTTGGTTAGATATAACAGCTGATAATTATCTTATTTTAGAATAAAATTTAATTTATGTGAATAAAAATGAGTTTTAACGATCTCGTGCACTGGTAAGATATCTATAGTTTTTTCTCCTATATTAATATTACAATAGACACGATACATTTTTATCGATTTCACCATTGTGTTTCTAACAGATGTATTTTATTATTTCAGGTATCAAAAAAAAATTGGTACATATGATAAGCAACAGTGGGAGAAAACAGTGGAACAAAGAATTCTTGGTGGATTTACTAATGTTCCAATGAAAACAGCAAAATTGAAAACAGAATTTATAGATGTTGACTTAGTACGAGGTAAGTTATAAGGAAGCAACATTTCTATTATGATTTTATTAATACATTTTTGATTAATTATTTGTAAGATTGTTAAATGTAATATATATATATAATATCTTTAGGTTCATCATTTCCAAAAGCAAAACCAAAACATGGTTTATCTACTGTGGCATGTTTAGCGTTGCAACGTCTTTTATTTCTACCTCTATATAAGACATGGTGGAGCCAACAAACAAGTATTCGAGTGTTTGTCTTATTTCTGTTATTGTATAGCTTGCAATTGATCAATGTCTTACTATATTTTGCTTATGGAGACAGAGAAAATGAGGCTGATGTATGAAACTAAATTTTCTTCGTGACTTTTTTTTTTATATAGTTATTACATATTTAAACAGATTATTTTATTGTACAGATAGTTTCAACATCAGAGGTCTTTATACCAAGTGTTATGATGTTAATATTATGCTTAGTTCATTCTCACATTGTATCAACGAATTCTGGGCCTATGGAGATTAATGGTTATAGTAGGCAAAAAGTTATTAGACGATCAAGACATGGTAGATGCAGAATTAGTAAGTCAAGAAGTAGATCAAATTTAAGTAAGTTTATTCATATATGTGAAAACATAGTTTGATACACAGATGTTTAGAGTTTTTGTTATAGAAGTTCACGATGACTCTAAATCTTCGCAAGATACTGCATCAGAAAAGGCAAGTACCATAAGTAGAGAGGCACTTACTTCTGTACGGTTTGCAAAAAAAGTCATGATTGAAAATTCCTTGACTCTTAGTCAATCGCAGGTAAATTATTTCTATTTGCATCTTGAAATATAACTCAAGATAATTAAGTAAAACTAATAATACATTCTTAAAATTAAAGGAATTCCTTCCTCATTCAACTTGTAATAAAGAAAAGTTGAATATATCAATGAATATACCTTCTATAAATGAAGATTCTATCAATTGTAATCAACCAGGTATAGAATGCAAAATAGTGTCAAATAAAATAGATTTATAAAATATATTTATGATTTTATATTTTTTCTACTTAAACAAATTTTAGACATTCCTCCAGCAGAAAATGTAGAAAATCCAGATATTGTACATCAAGATGACGATGGATTTGAAAGTTTAAATGGGAATGTATCTAGCGATAATGATAGGACAGTTAATAAATTCTTACAACAAACAAACAGAGATCAAATCAAATTATGTGATAAAGAAGGAAATATGTTTCAATTGGAAGCATCTAGTAGCCAACAAATTTTACTTCAACCCAAATATTCAGGTTTGGTGTTCAAATGTTTATTGTTTTTAGATAGAAACTTATCTGATGTATTTATTTTTTATTTTAGTTTATTTCATATTTTAAATGCATATGTGTGTGTTGACACAAGTAGAAAATTTATCGCACTCTCCATTCATCTGTAGATACTGCGGTTACATTGCAAGCAAGAAACAAATATAACTATAGTGGAAACTAATAATATTTCTAAACCGTTAACATGCTTTAATCTTTGTTGGAAGGGAAAAGCAGAATATTAGATAAATCATAGTTTTCCACTTTCCACGCAGCACCTGACCCATTGAAGAAAGGAGGAAACTTTTCCGACAGTGAAGGAGATGGATGCATTGAGATGGTAAACCAAACTCTGATTGTATGCATTATCAATAGTAATTTATATATCTTTTTTTTTTCTTGGTCACAGTTATGACATATTATGTTTATTAAATTTTTAAGGAAAGAGATGAATCGCCGACTATATCAGAAATAAGAGAAGGAAGACGACAGTGTGAAAGTGAGGAAGAAGGTGAGTGCGAGGATGCCGCAACGAATCATTTAACCGAAGCGACAACATCTGCGACAGAGTGGATGGGTGTGACAACGAATAGCGATGAATGCAGTTATAGGTACAAAAAGAGTATAAAACATTAAAAATGATTAATAAAAAGGATGATTTTATATATACACACACACACAAATAAGTAGAGAATGTTATGATGCAAGATGTTTCTTTTTTTTTTTTACAGTTCAGAACTGGAAGAATCAGATTTGCATAGCGAGGCCAATTTAAATTATAGCGAATTTATAGAACATCCTTTCTCTTGGGAATTTGGATTACCTCCTTCTATTTTATTAAGTTCCAGTTGTGCTTCATCCGATCGCAGTTAGTTACTTTTTTCTCCTATACAAATATTATTTACTATAGCGATAATGTTCATATGCTGTTTTATTATTGTTATAATAATATTTATACAGTTTCGTGTACTATTTGGACAAGACGCGATGTCAAGAAAGCAGAATTGTCAGTACTTGATATTAGTTCTGCTATTATAGCAAGAGTAGAGTCAATGCCTGAAAGTATGAATTATTTTTATGGTGGATTGATATTAAGTATTGTATTGTCTTTAGTACCGTCAATTAGACGAGTAACTGACACTCTTGGAATAGATAACAGTGGCAATACAACTGTTTCCATAATACCAGATGATCTCAAACAAGTTAATTTAGAAACATATACTGATATTTTATGTAGATTAATTGATATTGCTTTTGGAGATACAATACTGTAAGTTTCACATTTTTTCTTCTCATCATAAATATATTATGCAATGAAGAGAAAACTACAAAAAGAATTTGATTACAGGAAACGTATTATTGTTTTAATCTCTGCCTTTGAAAGACTAGCATTATCTTGTCTCTTATTCTTTTTATTGGCAGTGGCTGAACGGACCTATAAACAAAGACTCTTGTATGCTAAATTATTTTCTCATTTGACTTCATCGAGACGTGCTAGAAAGTCTGATTTACCCCATTTTCGGCTAAACAAAGTGCGAAATATAAAAACGTGGCTAAGTGTTAGATCATACTTGAAGGTATCACAAAGATATTATACTGTTTCTTTAATAAATGTTCTTTGCACTTTTTGGATTGAAGGTATGTATATTTATTATCATGAAACTTTACAGAGAAGAGGGCCGCAACGTTCTGTTGATGTTATAGTATCTTCAGTTTTTATTGTTACATTATTATTACTATCTTTCATTAGTTTGGAACTAATTAAGGTAAACTACACACACACACATATATATATATATATGTATAACACATACACGATGTATATATACTTATTGATGACGAGATTTTCCTACTATTATAAGTTATCTTTCATCTCTAGGATCTGGAAAGTTTACATTCGCAGTATAATGTCGAAGCATTATTTTGGAGTTTTTCATTAGGGATATTTATCTTGCGTTTTATGACGTTAGGAACCAAAGTTAATAAAAAATATAGAAATCTTTCCGTTTTAATAACTGAACAGGTATGTAGGTTGCTTATACAACTTAGCAGTTAAATTTTTAGAAGAAATATTTCTTTCAGATAAATCTGTATCTCCAAATTGAACAAAAACCCCATAAAAAGGAGGAGCTAATGGTAGCAAATAGTGTATTAAAATTAGCAGCCGATTTGATAAAGGTTTCGTACTTTTTATAATCTTGTTATTACAATTAAAGTTGTGTAATCAAATTAACATTTAAAAATTAAATTGAATTAAATTAATTTATTCATTGAATTGCTTACAGGAACTCGAAAGTCCCTTTAAAATATCTGGCCTATCTGCTAATCCATATCTTTATACGATTACAAAGGTGGTGCTATTATCAGCCCTTTCTGGAGTCCTATCAGAATTACTTGGTTTCAAACTTAAATTACATAAGATAAAAATAAAGTGAGATGAAGTTTTATCTCGCTTATCTACCTCGATGTTACAGACTGACTGGTGAAAAAAATTGCATGACGTATCAGCATATCTGTACATTCTAATTATTTCTTATTTTTGATCAGATCTATAAAAATTACTAGTACATTCGAGAAATTATATACGATTAGTTTTACGATTACAATTAAATAAATAAACACCTCTATTGCGCGGTGTTTTTTAATAATTTTTAAATCAATGTTCTTGTGATAATTGCTCAAAGCATGTACATACATGTACATGTGCTTGAAATAATACGTACTGTTATAAATATTTTCAACTTTATAATGGAAGCAATTAATGGAAGCAATTGTAAATAGTTATTAGAAAAAACTTGACGTTATTTTTTATTATTTGAACTAACAGCTTATAATTTACTTAAAAGAAATTTATATGTAAACAATCATTGTCTAAATAATCCAAGATATCAATTTGATATATTCATTTGATTGATTATTTCTATAGAATTAAAGGGTTGCACGTATATTTATTTATGCATAATGCATTTTTCTAATCATTAGTCAATTTTGTATTTAACTACTATTGTATAGTTTTTTGCAAAATAGTGTATAGTGTATATAATTACATACACAAAGTTATTACGAATTATTAATTCGACAATATTCTAATAAAAAAGAATATATATATATATATATATAAACTAAAGGTTGCGTCCATATTATAATTTTAAAAGAAATGAGAAATATTAATCGAAAAAACTTCGTGTTAGAAATTTTAGCAGTATCAAAAGAAGTTCATTTCTTGCTTTAACATATCGCTGAATTTTTTGACAAATATATATTTCTTTTTAACAGTTGTACAAGTGATAACAGTATGTAAATATTCTAATGTATAATGTATGTGAAAAAAAAAAAATAGTACCTGTGCAATACAAAATTATATTAACTATATATTTAAGTTATTTTTCAGATAATTATAAATGTATTTCGAGATATGTTAAATAAACATATAAAAAAATATATTTATGGTAAAATATATCTTAATGTGCTGATATATGTATATTAAAAAAATATATATTGATAAAAAATAAGTAGTAATGAATAAATCAAAAAAATTGGTGTTCTTGAATTAATGTGCATGATAATTTATATGCATGAACTTGCTAAATACAGTATACAACGATTATATATGCATACGATTGTCTTTAAATATCGTAGGAGTCATGTTATTACGTCTTAATATTATACTTCTCTTGTTCCAATAACTATTGATATATACGATTATTACTAATAATTTTTTATATAATCGAAATTACTGGATGAAAAATTTTATGATAAAATTAATTAAATATAAATAATAATATTTAAACAATCAATGCTTTTTTAAAATTAATCTTTCATATAGATAATAATTAATTTTTTATACAATATTCGATAAAAGATTAATAAATTTCATCGTTGAAACTAACGTAATTTAACCTTGAACGAACAATATTATATTCTCGACAGAAAGTGATGTAGCTTACGTTCAACTACTTTATGAGTCACAATGCCTTCATCAGAGATACGTGTATGAAGTGATATTGCATCATCTGAATATAAGAATAACTATAACACGGAGTAAAAAATAACTACAACTAACTATTGTGATAACTATTATAATATATAATGAATCGTTTTTAAATAGGAACTTTCTTTCTCTCAAAGAAAAATTTAAATATGTGAAAATTTATTATTTATCAAATATATTTTTATTACAGATACATATATATATATATATATATATATATATATCGTGGTCATTACATTTAAATCCTAATTAATTATATAAATAAATATTTATATATTATATAATTATAGAATCAATTATAATTATTTTTAGTTTTCATAATTTCTTATCATTCAATATGAAATTTCTCAATGAAAATTTTTCTTCAAAGACAACTACGTGATACATATAATGTAGAGTAACGTATAACTGATATATTTAATATTTTAAAAGTCACGTTGTAACGCGCGATATAGAAGGACCAATAGGAACTCGTTGAATTTACGCATGATGCGAAAGGCCGAATCCGACCGAGAGAAGTTGACGATCTTTGCCGAGTTTAACCGAAAGATTCGAGCTCGCGGAGACCGTGTCTCAGTACCGCGCGAGAGAAGCACGGAGAAGCACTGAGGAAAGAAGGGAGGAGAACGAGAGTTATAGTGATATAGTGCGTGCCGGGCGTTTGTTGTCCCGGGAATTTTCTCTTTTTTTTTTTTATTTATTGCCCTTGACAATGGCTATGGATTATTATGATGGTTTTAAAACTTTCTCTTGGTTCGGAAACATCGTCGGTCTGCCGATTGATCAGGTAAGGAGAGATCACAACGTTTTTATTCATCTTCCTTTTCGAAGTGATTTTTTTATTGTTATTTTCTTATTTTCTTCTTTTTCTACTCGCATTATATTTCTATGATGCTCGAGCCACTTCTTCTATCGCCTGTTGACTGTACATGGACCTCGCGAGGCTGCATCGATCGTCCCTTCTCTCTCTCTCTCTCTCTCTCTCTCTCTCTCTCTCTCTCTCTCTCTCTCACTCTCACTCTCTCTCTCTCTCTTTCTCTCTCTCTCTCTCTCTTTTTCCCTCCCTCTCTTTATCGCTTTAAATAAGAATAAGAAATATCGTTGTTTGTATAAATTTCAAATGAATTATTACATTTTAAGTGCGTCAGATCGTTCTCAAAGAAATTCTTTCATCATCAGAGGTTAAGATCGTTTCTCTCATGTTACGTACATGTTGTCGAAGAGGAAAACTTATTTGTAGCCGGTAAATTTTTGTTTATTTTCTTTTTTTTCGTGATTAATTTTTTCGACGAAATCTAATGGCCATATAAACTCATTTTCGATTATCGAAAATGTTTACGTATTTTTTACGTCGATAACTTCACAATGTATCTTCTCTCCATTTCTAACTAATGCAACACGTGTGGGAGAAAATTTTTATCTTTTCTTATAATGAAAGTAAACAGTGAACGTTTATTTTCTTACAATGTTACAAGGGAGAGTTACATATATATGTATATATTATTAAGGTGCAATTTCAAATGTCTGCTATTAGTCGCAATGGAAAGCGAGGCGGATTTAATCTTTCAACTTATTTGGCGATCGTCAATTGGCCATTACAACTTTTATCTATCTAGACGTGTGTGTACATTATCTTTCTTACTATATGTATTAAACTTATTTAATATTATGTTTCCTTCTTTTTTTCTTTTTATTCTTTTTATTATTTACGATAATTTATTGGATTGTTCAGATAATTTGTTTGAATTTGTATAACGTATAATTTTTGTCAAGAAAAATATCGCGAACAGTCGTATTCGATTTTATTTAATGTGTGTGTGTAAGTTTACACAGATTTTCCAAATATTGACAATTTCTATAAAGTTCTTCAAATAAATATATAATGTATTTGAGATTAATTATAAATCAATCACAAGTTGATATGATTGGTTGGGCCTATAAAGAAAAAAAAATATATATATATATATATATAACCTAAAACTTATAATATAACCTCACTATATTGACAACAAATATAACTTATTACATCTAATATTAATATATATAAAAAAATAAATATAAAAATATATTATGACAAAAAGGTTAAAGAAAATTTATAGAATACACACACACAGTTTGAAATATAGAGGATTAATGGATATCGTACGATTGTTATCAAAACTCTTAAATATGATTTAAACGATAAATTCTTATGTTTACGTGGAAATGATTAATTCCTTGAATAATTCAATATCTATTTGAAAGTATATGTGAGAAAAATAATACTTTTCATGAATTTTATCTTTTATGAATAATTAATTAATTATAACCTAATAAATATTCTGTAATGATAATGGAACTTTTTGTATATAAATTTTTAAAATAACACTCGTGAGTAAGTACTGCACACGCGCACCACACACACACACACACACACACACCTATACAGTGAACTAAAAATTATTAAGTACTTTTTCACAAGGTGGGATAACAAAAAGTTAGTCTAAAAAATTTATCGAAGCAGAATACTTAATTTGTTTGTATAATCACTTAGGAATTTTTATTGTGCGCACGCGCGCGCGCGCGCGCACACACACACACACACATGTATACCCATCTTGTACATATATGTATATAATCGTGTATATAACTTACTACGTACATGCAACAGGCGGTGTCCTTTTGTTTTTTTCTCCCCTTTTTTTTAAAATCCTTTAATCCGGAAACGGCAAAACGAGGAGACTAAACACGTGGATCCTATACTACTGTTCTATTTTTAGTAACATATCTTTGTTGATTCACGAGATTTCATTCACGACAACATTCTTCTCTGAACGAAAGTGAGCAGGAAACACGAAGAGTTCATCGATCAGCTGATATTATTCTGCGAGTCATGCGTTCGCATGTAATGCGTATTACAAAATAAATTTTTTTCTGCCTTTCTTTCTCTTTTTTTTTTTTCTTTTTTAAATAACATCCGTTTTAAATTACATCCGGTCGGTTTCTCATGCTTTATTTAGAAGGACACGATGATACATATATTTAGATATCTTGTATAGATAAAAATGATATATTTTTTCTTCGACTTTTTTTTTCTTTCGTTTTTCTTTTTAATATTATATTTTTTATTGCTCTTATCATCGAACGTTTTTCAATGTTTTTTTTTCCCATCGATCAATGCTGTTCCCATCGAAAGATACGTCTAAGCATTACCAGTTTCTAATAATAAACTTACGACACGTAAGCAGCTTAAATAGATAGACATAGGAACTTTGGAATTTATTTACGATTCGTAAAATTATAATTTATAGATTATATTAAATATTGATTTTCCAGTACTTGCCAAACGGAAATAAATAAGACAATGATATACAATAACAGTGATGATGATAATGATGATAATGATAATAATAATGTTAATAATAATAATAATAATAATAATAATAATAAAATGATGATAACAATAATTAGTATTATTATTCTTCGTAATCTTTATAGGAAGATTGCAAATGAAAAAAAAAAGAAAAGAAAATTAACTTGAAATTGTTAAATGTTCTAATTGAACGCAGTTATGAAAATAAAAATTAGTATTAGATAAAACTTTATTTATCACCTTTGTTAATGCTTTTTCTTTTCTGTAAAACTTTTCTATTTTCCGATTAGAAAATTAAGTTCCTTTTTTTTTAATTTTTATTTTATGTTCATTTATTTTTATATACTGAAAAAAGTTAAATAATTAATATTCACTAAAATAAAGAAGGTTATGTATCTTCTAATGGTTTTGAGTCTTATGATATGATAAATATATAGATGGTTTCAAAGGTTAACATGATTTGCCATTTCTTGTTACATTTAATGTCATCTATATACCTTAATGTATTCTATTTGTATATAGGTATACATACTTAATTGAATACGTAATAAGAAATGTTATGCAATATGTTTTACTGTTCAGCACCCACGGTTTTTGTATTTTTATTATTCTAAATATTAATTCTTTAAATGAAAAACTATCAACATTATTGGCAATATTGTTTGTTTTTAATCATGTTAATAAAAATGAATAATTTTGGATAATATATCTACATAGTTAGTTTTATAAATTTTTCATAAACAACTTATTAACATATACAATTAATAAAAATAATAAATGATTTTTTAAAACAATTAGATTATTTCTGTTATTTTTTTCCCCCAAAGTATTTGTTAAACATGAAATATAATAATATAATAGATTATATTGTAATAAACTAAAAAAACAATTTATGTACAATAATACTTAATAATATTAAATATTATTTGAATTTATTATTCTTAATAAAAAGACAGAAAAAGAAAAATATACGGAATGTAAAGAATTTAAGAATATTATGAATATATGATATACATACAGATTGGAATAGAAAAGATAGAAATATGCAGTTTTGAAAGAGATTAGAGTATAATCTTTAGTATTTGAAGATATATTGAAAATTCTTTCCTACATATAGCTATCTCAAGTTTCTATTTTCTAATCTCGTTTTTAAAGAAATATTTTCTTTCGTCGTTAAGCTGTCGGCCACAAAATGATGTCTTTCAGGTGCTGGTTTAGAAACAATGGTTTTAATGGTGTAGAGAGAAGTTGACCTTTATTCTAAGAAAACTTTATAGAAAATCATCACGTAGTAAATATAAACCTTAAATGAACTGATTATTCGAGTAAATGTTATATATAAATATAAATATAACTATAAATATATATATGTATATAAATATATATATATATAATTCTTTATATGTAACTCTTTATATAATACAATTTATATTTTACGTCATTCTATTATCTTTTTATAATTATTTTTTTTTGTTTCATTTCAAATATGAGTATATATGTAGGTATTGTTAGATGTCTACTTTTTTTTTTTGTTCACACGTGTGTATCACGTAACAGATCATTTACAAATTGACATTGTATGAACGAACGAACGAACGAACGAACGAATGAGCGAACGACGAACGAACGAACTGGTATGATCGTCAACAGAGATCAATGGCCTCAGCTTCGTCTAACGTGTTCAAAGCAGCACACCGTCTGTATATTCCGAAGTAGTACCGTTGGATGTACAGTCTATGTCAATAATGTCATATTTCTATACTTAAGATTTTCTTTAGGAATGTTTTTAATCGATACAAATGTTTAAAAGAGATCAATGCTTCGTCTAAACAGAAATATTTTATTTTGAAAAAGGTATAAATTAATATTTAAATACATGTTATTTAAATAGAAGATATGAATGTACTATGATCATATATTCAACATAGCTTTCGTTTGCATAATAAATTACATGAGTCTTTCATTTTCAAGATAATATATCATTTAAACCATTCGCGCGGACGTAAACAAAAACTTCTGCGAATACACACACACACACACACACACACACACACACACACACACACACACACACACACACACACACACACACACACACACACACACACACACTATTCTTCTGACTCTTGTATTTCTTCTTCTTCGGCACCTCGTTTAAATCTGAAGCCACCATTTATTCCAAAGGAAGGTTCCAATCGTCCTCTTGCACCTGGTTGAACTTGACCTCGTCCA
>NC_057708.1:2402479-2432460 GCF_014466175.1 Vespula pensylvanica | reverse complement strand
TAAATTCGCGTTCGTAAACAACTCCAGCGTGCGGTCTTACTCGATCTCCTTGCAAGTAATGACCACCTCCGTATATATTTGTGTGTTCGTTCAGTTTTCGCTGTAATTCTAGATTGATTGTAGTACGTTGATCAGGTCCGCTCAATGGTTTTTCACCTCGGATAACAACTGATCCCTGAGGTTCATTTTCACGATGGGAATCATGATTCTATGAAAGTAGAATTCATTTAGATACTTCAATAAATGCTTTATCGAAAAATGTTATGGTATTCAAAGTAACTTGTTCTTTCTATAATTCAGTTTTTATCATGTAAAAGTTGCAGTATCATTTTTTATACTACTATAGTTATACTAGTATAAAGTATAACTTGAGAAAAAGTATATTTCACAAAATATTCGAAAATTTTTACACATGTACATCGAATTTGATGGCAACAAAATGTAATCATATTTAGAAAATCAATATATATATATATATATATATATATATATATATATAGAAATGTGTAAAAAGATAGTTATATAGCATTATAGAAAGATTAAAATATTTTTATCGGGTATAAAAAGTTATTATTCTCATTAGTACTTACCAGTTTCGAACCAAAATCCTTTTGTGCAATTGTGTATGCAATCGCGGATGATGCGATCAAAAATATTATTAGGAACTTCATAGCGAGCGAAGAAACCGGAGTTAATAGTATATCACCAAGTTAAAGTAGAGATGTGATGAAGAATTTCTTTGTAACTTCGTCGAGTGTTCTGTGTTATCGTCGATGGAGCGTTCGTCTTATATACTAATTCTTATCATATATAAGGGATACATACGTTTTCCTCTTGCTTTGTTTGCCATATTCGCGAGGGATCCCCGGGAAGTTCCATATTGGGAAGTTTGGTACATCCCGGTTTTGTAATTCTCAGATAGAAAGTATTAATGTGACTGGATAAACTGAATCAATAAATCGGGAAGACGATATAATTACGCATATCATAGTTCATCAAGTTCATTAATTAATTTTATTAAATCATTATTTCATGATATGCGAAATAATATCTTATCGTGTAACGAGTCAAAGATCGTTTTATTCAATTGATGGTTATTTCTTGTGAGTAATTAACAAATAGTTTCTCTTAAATGTATAATATTTTTTAAATAATAATATATAACTTAATAATAATATAATGTTTTAATTATTAAGTAATATAGCGTATATATATGGGAGTGTTGCTGTGTGTGTGTTGTGTATTTAATTTACATAAATAATATCTTTCGTTAGAAAAATTACACGCGTACGTATAAAAGCTCCTTTACTTATATAAATATTAACTATAGTTAATTGTGTGGTGTGTGTGTGCGCGTGTGTTTAGACATACACATATAATATATATATATATATATATATATATATATATATATATATAGTATATATTGTGTGGTACGCGTGCGCGAGCGCGCACACACACACACAAACTGCGTATTAACAAATGTGAATAATAGCAAACAAACGTTTATAAAGGTGTCAGACAGAAATAATTACAATGACATATCATTACATGCATTGTTAACCGTAAGACTGTTGACCAATTGTGTTTCATTTGTTATGCTCTTCATTATACAGAGAACAATAGTCACGATTAGAGTCTAAAAATTACCATTTATACAAGATGTATTCTTCTAGTATAATAATTACCAAACTGAAGATAACACTAAAAAGGGGGAGTACCGAGCAAAGTATTTTCGTTTTTATATTTTTTCTTATCATTAAAGACAGCTACGTATGCATGTAATTTCTCATATTTCGTCAGTATCCTTTTCAAGTTATCTGTAATGTCAGATAACAGCTGATTACCAACAGATCTAATAAATCCCCATTCAATCAGCTGATCTTATTCCTACTTTTTTTTTATCTTATTTTTTTTTTATGGTTTCATCTTATTAATGTAAAAAAACACACGCACGCATTTATATATATATATATATATATATATATATATATAAATAAATAATATATATATATAAATTAATGTATATATTTTTTTCTTCAGGTTAATTTTCTCATAACACAATTTATTGCATTAATGCTGGCTGGATTATTGAGATCATCCCTTAGTCATAAGGTAGTAACGCCAGCTACCAGACATTACTTCGGTCTTACCATTGGTCTCGCACTCGGATACTTCTGTTTCGGCAGGTAAAGAAAATTTTATTTATATTATATAAATAATCGTAAGTCGATATATTATATATTAAAATTTTCACGATGGCAATTAAATTTTTTTTAATGTTCTTAATATTTTTTAGACAGGCGATACATTTGGTGGGTCTTTCTTTATCCTGTTATGCTGCAATGAGATTACAAAATCCAATTTGTATGCATAGGTAATATTGTGTATACATATATAGGATCTTTTTAGATACGATTCTAGAATTTTTCATATGTTGAAAATTGTCCAATGAAGTATATAACAATAGTAAATGAATAATAGCTTATGTAGGTATCAGTTTTTGTGCTTCTGAGAATAAGCAACATTTTATACTTCTTCGATAATATTGCTTGCGAACGCTACCTATCTAATCAGTAAGAAACTTTTTTTTTATCTTTGCTGGTTAACTATCGAGGGTTAAAAAAAGATTCGTATTAATAGATGGCGCTCGCAAGCGACATTACCGACATGGTATAAAGGGTTGCCTGGTCACAGGCGCAATCTACTTCTTTTTTTATAATTATAAAATAATAAAAATAAATCACGAATGATTTTTTACAAATCCTACAAATATTTTCTATGATAATAAAATTCAATTGATTAAGTTTATCAGATTAATAGAGAATATATATTTTAGGTCTGTTCTTATCGTTGCGTTAACATATTTGTCTACTATTCATGTACATAGACAACTCTATGGTTATGGCACGTATACTCTAGACATTACTGGTACGTTTAGATAAGACAATTCAATGTTTATTTAGGTTTATAATTAAACCAATAAAAATTTGTCGATAA
The DNA here is from genome assembly GCF_014466175.1 of Vespula pensylvanica. NCBI lineage: Eukaryota > Metazoa > Arthropoda > Insecta > Hymenoptera > Vespidae > Vespula > Vespula pensylvanica. Next base: position 2,429,460 of record NC_057708.1, on the reverse strand, counting down.
TAATGGAACATATTGGTGTACTTTAGGTCCTCTCATGGTGATCACGCAAAAAGTAACGAGTCTAGCGTATAGCTTACATGATGGATTGGCCCGCAATAAGGAGGAATTAACACCATTACAACAACATCAAGCCGTCTAGTGAGTGCACGCGTTTTATAATTAAACCGAGTCCGAGAAAGACTTAGGATGCGGAACTAAACGAGGAAGAGCTTCATCGCGTTGGTTAGACTTAAATCCCAGTCTTTCACGCATATTTATGTGATATATATATATATAATATATATATATAGTTTTATATATATACATATGTATATATAGAAGAGCATGATATCAAGCTTGGCTTTTAATTGATCTTTTTTCTTTCTTTTTACTTGATTTTCTTTTTGTTTTTTCTTTTCTTTTCTTGTTTATAGGTTTTAGGTGACACGATCTTTTATCGCAAAATATGAATGACGCTAAAGCTCTTGCTCTCATATTAGATTGTTAGTAATTAATGTCGAATGGAATGCGTAAATATACATACACACATCCATACATACATATATACACTTATATTGTATATATGTATAGGCAATTTTGGCCTCATACAAATGTAGTTAATGCTTATATTTTGTTTTTTGTTATTTTTTGTTTATTTTTTTTTGTTTATATATATATATATATATACCTTCGCATACATACGAATATATATAATAAAAATATGTAATTAAAACGAGAGGAAGATCATTGTTCATAGTTTTGATCTTCTATAATAATTGTATTGATATGCACGTTTGACTTATGATTTGTAGCTATCTTACATTTGACTTAGCACGAAGTGATTTTGTTTTCTTTTCTCATATTTTATATATATATATATATATATATATATATATATATATATATATTTCGTTCTTTCTTTTTTTAATTACACTTTTCATTTTCTGTAATTATACTTTTGGAATAAAGGTTTTTTGGATTAAGTAGAAAATACAAAGTAAAAGATAGGTAGAAAGGGATTAATAGAATAATATACACATTCACATACGCACACGTATATATATTTATAAATATACATATACACATGTCTCTTCTTTATTTTATTCTAGTACAATGCCAACCGTGATGGAGTACTTCAGTTATGTCTTTCACTTTCAAGCTCTAATGGCGGGTCCAGTAATATTTTATCGTGACTTTATCGACTTTATACACGGGAATCATTTAAAACATACTACTAAATCGTTGACAGTAAGATCATTGTCTTTTAAATAATATATAATTTGTTAAAAAAAAAAAAATGAAAGGAAATGAAGTCAAATGAAATGAAATGAAATGAAATAAAAAAGCAAAAATAAAAAAAAAAAAGAAAAGGAAAACCTAAGGAGAAAAAATTATTAACACGATATATTATATTTTCAGGATCAGAACAGTCAGAGTTTAGAAAGTATTAATGAGATTACGTTGGAGCCATCTCTGAGAAAAATTGTTGTTAAGAAGGTGATAGCCAGTTTAATATGTGCTGCTTTCTTCGTTTCCTTCCTTTCGATGTTCTCGATTCAAAGAGTAAAAGGTGGTTATAAGATTTAAAATATATACATACACATACACGCATATATATATTAGTTCCTTTTTGGAAATTTCACATATTTGTGTATTCGTAATGAATTGTGCATTGGTAATTGTTTTATTTCTGATTTTTTATTGTTTATTTATTCGTTCGTTTTAGACAACGAATTTTTAGAAGAGACAACAATATTATACAAAATATGGTACATATACGTATCGACTATGATGGTTCGTTTTAAATATTATCACGCATGGATTTTCGCCGACGCCATTTGTAATAATTCGGGACTTGGTTTCAATGGATATACAGAAAATAATGAACCTCGTTGGGATAAATTCGCCAATGTCGATGTTATTAGCTTCGAGGTAATGCACACACATACGCATATACATACACATATACATACACACATACATACGAATGCATAGTAACAATTTTATAATTAATAATTAATATCGTAATTTTTATAGACACAAAAAAGTCTTTTCCATGTTCCTAAGTCTAAACTTATTTGATATTCGTTCGTAGACTTCGTTCAGCTTGAGAGACAGTATAATTAATTGGAACATGGGAACCAATAGATGGCTGAGATCTATCGTCTATGATAGAATGAAACATCAAAGAATGATATTTACGTATGCCTTATCGGCTTTATGGCATGGATTTTATCCTGGTTATTATCTTACCTTTGCTAATGGAGCTTACTTTACGTTAGTGGCTCGTATTGTAAGTTAATATATATATATTTATTTACTTATTTATTTATTTATTTATTTATTATTAATAAATATATAGAATGTGTTAGTTTTCTTTTTTTGAGATGGATTAAAAGAGTTCTTAGATGATTTCAAAAATCGATTATTCTTTTTCTGAGACTCTTCTTGAAGCTAATATTTTTTCAGATTGTTTGCTGTCTAATTTCTTTTAATTTTTTAATCTGACAAAAAAAAAATGGACCACCCTATATATTCCTAGACACGTCGACTAATTTTTTTTACCTTTTTATATAAATTAATTCTAATTAGATATTATCAATTATTGTAATTTTCTTTTATTTTTTTATTTTTTTTTATTTATTTTTTTTTTTTTTTTGTTGATTTCAGGTTCGACGTTATGCTAGGCCATACTTTTTGGGTTCGAAAAACTTGAAATTATTTTACGACGCAATGACTTTTCTCGCAACGCGAATCATTATAGCCTACATATCATTCAGTTTCGTCCTGTTAGAGTTCCTACCAAGTATTAAATTGTACCTGTAAGTTACTTATTATTTCATCGATTAATAATACTTCAATGAAATTGCAAAATATAATTTTTATGGTTTTACTTTTTCTTTCTTGTTTTACAGGTATATGTACCTGTTACCACATTTCTTGGGATTGGCTGCTATAGTCATTTTACCTCGTTTACCACGTCTTCCAGAGACGAGAACTACCGAGAAAAATTCTTCCGATTCTTCGAACGTTCGCAATGGAAATTTACACAAAACTATGTGAGAATGACGAAAGTATCATAATAGTCATTCCACAAAATGACATACACACACATACACACGTACATATTTTTTATTACTGTTTTTAATACATACGTACGATATTTATTGTTATAAACTGGTAGAAATTCTATAATTGCATGTGTAATAAAAAAAAGTCAGACAAATTATATATATATATATATATATATATATATATATATGCGCGTAAATTTATATAAATATATATATAGATATATATATATATATATATATATATATATATATATATATGTCCGTAAATGTATATACATAGCTATATATATATATATATATATATATATATATATAAACACACAAATTATATATACATTAATATATATACAAAGTATTTACAATGAAACGCCTAAATTTTTGTTATGTTTTCACTATGAAATCAGAGCGCTTCATTGTAAATAATCTGTATATACATACATATATATATATATATATATATATATATATATATATATATTTATATATATATGCAAGCGCAAATATATATCACGTATGAGTGAACATTTTTGTATATGTGGATGTTATGAATTTGAAGAAAGTTGTGCAGCTATATTTTAATGGCGGATAAAGGATCTTTGTCAGGTGGAAATATTACAGATTTTATATAACTTGTGTTAATATATTCTGTTGTCTTTTTTTTTTCATTGATCATATTCTCCTAATATTTTCCACGCATCTCACGGATGTTTATTCCATGATATTCCTACGATCCACTATACTATACCAATAACCCTGTATTTATAAATTCGTGTATTTGTATATTAATACAAATATATATATATATATATATGTATGTATTAATATATATATATATATATATATATATATATTATAAATTATAATATATATACATACACACTTATTTTTTTAATACTATGCGTTAACATTAAAATATTTAAGTGTTAAAATTGTATGTATCGTTTTCAGATATTGTTTCTATTTTTTTCTTTCTCTACCTATCTCACAAAGCCGAAGAACTAAAGTTATTCATATTAATATTCTCTGTTATTATTTATTTTATTATATAGATAGGAGTATAATAGATCTGTCGTTTAAATGAAAATAACTAAACATCTTTTTTTTTCATCGTTTTATCAGTGAAATGCACTTGGATAAAGGCAAACTGTCTTAAAGGAGTATATCTTATTATAGAAAGGTCACCTTTTTTTTTTTTACATAAATTGATTTCGCTTGTCATTCTGAATGAAAAGAATATTAGAATAAAATGTTAAGGAACGGTTACTATGCAGAATATTAACAAAGAAATGTCTGGTGATTCATATAATCGTATAATAAAAAAACAAGCAGTATTTTTATCGAGGTTTGAAAAATCGCCGAACGAGTTGCATATTTACGATCATATTTTTCTTTCTTTTTATTATTCTGTTTGTAAATGCATATGTACTATTCCATTATTAAATTATTTCAATTTAAATATTGCACCCAGTATAATAGTTCAATGCATAAAGAAAGATCAATATATATTCTTTATTCATTTATTTGATAAACATGGAATACATATATACATATATAAAACGTTCGAGCGTGAAGTTCTACACGGTTTTTTATTTTTTCTTGACTATAATGCTTATCGAAACTCTTAAAGAAGAGAAGGTTTATTCTCTTTACGCAACTATTTTCGTTTCCAAAGAGCTAATAGAATATCGTAGCATTTAATCGCGTAAAGAGAAGCACTGTAAATCTCTACGCATCGTTGAAGCCCTATCTCGTTCGAGAATACTTCCGACTATGTGTAGTCAGTAGGGCAGTAGTAACTAGTTGACTATCAGTCAATGTGAATATCAGTCAGAATATCCTTTTTGGCCCTTGAGGTGTACGAGGTGGTATCCGGTTTAAATCTTTAACAAGTGGTCTCTGGTATAGCAGGAGTTACTCAGATAATATGGTAACGATTATAATTATCACCTCGATTCAATTATTTTCCTACGTTTTCTTCGATTACCAATTCATTAGAAACTATGAATTTAACGAAAAATAGATTTTTATTTAGTTTCAAGTTAATTTTATTAAATAGAACGCATTATTATTATTAAGTATTTTTTATTTGAACGAAGGTGAGGGATAAATAAGTTTTTTCTTTTTTTTTTGTTTTCTTAATGAACGTTCTGCTTCTCAATTTTATTCGTTTGTATGTTGAAGTAAAAAAAAAAAAAAAAAAAAAAAAAAACAAAGGAAAAGGAAAAGAAAGAAAAAAAAACTGTCTAATTACGAATGATCAATAGATATTAACGATTGTAGCGTAAATGATTTTCAGAATTTGTTGACTTTCATGAAGCTGGGCTACGCGATGCTGATAGTGACCCTATTATTGATGGTTTGGTCTTCGATGGTTCGAACCCACGAGTTACCAGTTCAATATCCACCCTGTTTCTTCAATCCTCTTTGTACATGTTCAAAAGCAATACCGGATCTTGGAATAGTTTCTTGTTACAATGTACCAATGCCAAGAATACCTCAACCTATTAATTCATCGAAAGTGTTTATGCTTCAATTGGAAAACAATGGACTGACCTTTTTGCAACCACAGTTTCTCATAAATACAGGTATAAAAAAATGATAATTTTGTCTCTATAAAATCGATCTCCCATTAATAATGATATTACGAATATATCATTACAATAATATTAAATTATTCCTTGTCCGAACAATGTCGTATGCCGTAGGTCTTTACAAGCTACAAATCAAACATAATCCCTTGGCCGACATCCCGGACGAAGCTTTCCTAGGGCTTGAGAGATCGTTATGGGAGCTAGAGTTACCCTACAATAGATTATTTAAAATACCCAACAAGTCATTTAGACATTTGCAAAAATTACGTCTTCTCGACTTGACAGGTATTTTTTTCCCTTTGTCTTACCCCTTTCTTTTTTTCTCTCTATCAATCTCTCATAATCGATAGATGATAATTATGAGAGAACTAGAGATAGTTATTAATAAAATATATTTCTCAGGTAACAAAATATCGAATATAGCGCCGGAAAATTGGCGTGGGCTCGAGGATTCGTTACAAATCCTTCGTCTTGGTCGTAACGCGATTGAAAAGCTTCCGGCCGATGCATTTGCTGGTTTATCGTCATTAGAAATCCTTGATCTACGAGAGAATACCTTGAAAGAGATCGATGCGTCCGTGTTTAGAGATGGCATGGCTAAGCTGACACATCTATATTTGAATGACAATCAGCTGGTTTATATACCATACGCCCAATTGTCCTCGTTGAAACGTATGAAGGTTCTTGATCTAAGCTACAATAGAATCTCGAAAATGCTTCATCCGCTTCAAGAGCCTGAATTAAGGGGTGTCCAAATGTCCTTGGATATTCTTAGATTGGATTATAATCAAATCGCTACATTAATGCCTACCGATTTTCAACATTTTTATAAAGTCAATAAAACTTATTTAAATGGCAATCCCTTGGCCGTGATCGAGGTTAAATCCTTTTTACCGATAACACGGAATATACCATACAAAATCTTTCAGACGAGATAATAAATATATGTATTTCTTTTTGTTTTTGCAGAGCGGAGCATTCCGTGATTCCAGAATCAAAGAATTGTACTTTAGCGATTGCAATTTGATCGATGTTAATTCGGCTGACTTTTCAGGCCTCGAAACTTCTCTAGAATTATTGGATCTCTCTGGAAATAATATAACCAACCTTCAGAATCATATCTTTCAAGAATTTGACTTTTTACGTACGCTTATTTTTCGTGACAATCGAATAGATACATTTTCACCAGGTAAGTTAAATATGTTGATATTAACTTATAAATTAAATTATCTTAGTAAATTAATATATTAAATAATAGTATTCTATATTAATATATATTGTAATATATATTTATATATATATATATATGTAATAATCATAATATTTTAAATAATATTCCAATTATCTTAATAAATAATTACCTTAATAAATTATATCATTATTATGTAGACAATACACATGCACACACACATGAGAACGCTAAACTAATTTATTTCATTTCGACAGTCGAAGTGTTCAACGGTTTTCAATATTCTCTCTATAACTTGGATTTAAGTGGAAAGGAAAATACTGTTATATCTTTACAAGATTTACGACAAATGAGAAATTTAAGATTCTTATCAATTTCGAGAATGCCAGAGCCAACGTTAGTGCCAGAAAACTTTTTAGAATTTGGCATGGACATCAAGGAATTGCATATAATCCAAAGTAATTTGAACACTATAAAGAATCATGCGTTCACGCATGTTCGTGGAATTAAATATTTGGATTTCTCCGAAAATTCAATTTCTAGTATCGAGGATGATGCTTTTTCTGAGGTAAAAAAAAAAACAACAATTCAAATTCGATTTTTTTTTTGTAGCAAAAAAGAAAATACGTTCCTAATAGATACAATCAATTATTTAGGTTGGTAATTCTCTGTTGACTTTGAGAATATCGCATGGTTTATCAAGTACTATTACTGAAATACCAAACAAGCCATTCAAATCTTTAACGAATCTCCAGCATCTTGACTTTAGCAATAACAAAATTAAATCGATGCCCGATACGTCTTTTCATTTCTTAAAAAGAATAAAACGTATCGAGCTACAGGATAACGAGATCGATGCAATTCCGAAAGGAACCTTTCAGGTATTTTCGTTGTTTGCAATCTCTCTCTCTTTCTCTCTCTCTCTCTCTCTCTATATATATATATATATATATATATATATATATATATATAAAATATGATAAAGATATAAAATGTTTTTCTTCGATCTCTTTTCGTGAAGAAGCACCACTATTTTAATCTTGGTTAGTTTAATCGTATTAATCTATTGAACCTAATTTCATTTCAGGGTGACATACATTCAATGCTGGAGGAAGTAAATTTTGCATATAATCAAATAAAGAGCATACAAACTCATACGTTTGTGGATTTGTTGTCCCTAACGACGATTAACTTGGAGGATAATGCCATTAAGAGAATCGAGAGACGTGCCTTTATGAATATGAATCGTTTGAAGTATATAGATTTACGTGGTAATAAAATCAACGATATTACTGATGAAGCATTTCAGGTAAATTTATCGTAACGATTCGATTGATTATATTAATACGATATAATCAAACTAATGCTGTATATATATATATATGTACTTGTTCTATATCAAGAATTTACCAGACCTCGAATTTCTTGACTTGGCTTATAACGAACTGAACGAATTCGATCTCACTTCATTCGATCAAGTCGGAACATTATCCTCATTCAAAGTCAATGTTAGCCATAACCAGATACCGAAATTGTGGATTAACAGTACGACTTTTACACCACCAACTACAAGTATGTATATCAAATAAAAAATTAGTTAGAACCTTTATAGATTCTGTAGGATCATCGAGAAAAAAATCTTTTCCTATAAATACTACTGCTTCTTACTTTTTAGATATTATCTTCTTTTATATATATTTATATATATATAAATATTTATATATATAATATAAATATATTTATAAATATATAATATATATATATAATATAAAATGTAAAAAAGAAGAAAACAAAATATATTTCTTGTTTCAGTCGGTGGGAACGTACAAGCCAACATCAAAGTTTTAGATCTCAGTTATAATAATATATCCGACATTATGAAATACTATTTTAAACCAGTGGAATATTCTCTTAGTCATTTATACATGTCGCATAATCAACTGACTAATGTAACTCAAGGAATATTTGGCAACATGCCTCATCTACAGTGGCTCGATTTAAGTCACAACGATTTAATCGAGGTCGATTTCGATTGCTTTAGAAATACGAGGAATCTACAGGTTCTCTTTCTCTCGTGGAACGATATCGTTGACATACCGGCTGAGGCGTTGAGACCATTGAAAAAATTACGTATCGTTGATTTATCTCATAACAAATTGAGAACTCTACCTGACAATATGTTCACAGATGCCATCATCGAGAGTCTTGATCTCTCGCACAATCAATTTATGAGACTTCCTGTTAAGACTATGTCAATCTCTGCGGCATTGAGTCTATCTATTTTAGATATGTCTTGGAATACTTTGTCAGGCATTCACACGACCGATGCTATTTTCAGATTGAGAGTAAGACCGACTCTCTCTCTCTCTATCTCTTATAATCTATTTTTCACTCTTTGATCTCTTAGCTTTGCTATTTATAAACATTGTAGAGAATGCTGTATTTATTATCGAATATCAAGTTTTGATAATATTATATCGCTTATTTGTTTATTTTTTTTTTAGGGATTAACGTGGTTGGATCTTTCGTATAATCGTTTAGTTAGATTGGACGACGGAGTATTTTCCGATTTACCTTATTTGTCTCATCTTGACTTAAGTCACAATAAACAATTGATATTAGAAACTCGTGGAAGAACTTTTCACGGATTGGAGGATACATTATTTTATCTTGGTCTAAGTAACATTTCCTTATTGAGCGTACGTATTTTATTATGAATATAGGCAACAAAATAGAAAGAGAAAGAATGATAAATGGAAGAAAATATATCGGAATATATTTTATCAAACATATAAAATATTGCCTATGAGTATCCTTTGATTATAAAATAGTATAATATAGTATGATTGCACGTTGACAAATATTTATATTTCTTTTTATCGTAATTTTATTATTAATTTATAAGAGAAAAATATTTGTAAAAAATCAGAAATGCTTAAAATTTCATTTTCAGGTACCAGAATTACCTTTAACGCGATTACAAACTTTATATTTGGCACATAATGAATTGGCTTCGATACCAGCCGAAATGGCATCGAATTTAACATCATTGCATTACTTGGATCTAAGTTACAATGATTTAACAGTGGTACCTTTGATCACGCACACACTACCAGAATTGAAGACGTTTAATCTCGCTAATAATCCGATCACGGCCATCACCAATACGAGTTTCTTAGGCGTGGCGGATAGCCTTGAAGAGTTGGACATACGATGGTTATCTTTGTCGACGTTCGAAGTACGATTTTTCTTCTTTTTAACAAGAAAAAAATTATTTCATAGCAAAATATTTATTTATAAAAATTTGCATTTAGATAAGATTTAAAGATAACGCTAATTGTATTATTTTATAGGCAGGGGCTCTTTGCAAGGCAACAAAATTACGTAGATTATATATAACAGCTTACACGGGTTTAAAAAATTTCAATTTTCCAAATATTCTGGAGTACAATCATGGTTTAAGGGACTTGTTGATTGATGTAAGTATATAAAAAATTTATTTAATATTTATATTTATAATATTTATTATTTATATTTTTATTTTATTTATTAATAAAATAAATTATTATATTATTATATTTATTAATTATATTTTATATTTATAATATTTATTATATTATTTATTTATATTTGTAAATAAAATAATTATTATTATTATTATTAAAGGTCGAAAACGAGACGGATTTGCAGAAAGAAATGAAAGGAAAATTTCCATTCAAATTGTATAATATCACGCTCACTGGGAAAGCTTTGAAAGTTATTAATTCAGACATATTACGCGTTAGTATTTAATATATCTTTTTTTTTTGTATTATATTTAATTATTTTAATTGATATAACTGATAAATTTATTCTCTTATTCAATCGTAATTCTATAGGGAATAAGAAATCCTCATTTACATTTTGGATTATATAATACCAGCGTAAGTAGCGTGCCAAAAGAGATGTTTATTAATGCTGAATGGGTAAGGAACATAACGATTGACCTTCACCATACCGATACAAGAACGCTTCATAATCCGTCCTCTGGTCATAAACCTGGTCTACCGAGAAAACAATTTCTAATGAAGCTCAGACTAGCTGGAACTTATTTGAATTGTGATTGCGATATCGGGTGAGATTCATATATTGAAGTAATGATTCATAGCATATATATGAAAGTGTTCTAAATTACATATATTTTTCTAATGAAAATGTTTTGAAAAATATTCTGTATGACGTTGTGAATTATTTATAAATTATCTTTTTTTCTATAATAAGACGAAAAAGAAAAAAAGAAGAAAAAGAAAACAAAAAAAATATAAATATATATATTATATTTTTATTATATTTTAAATTTTATCATATATATATTTATTATATTTTTAAAGAAAAAAAATATAAGTATATATATTATTGTAAAATAATTCTTTTACGTAATTTTGAAAATTGTTTAAATAGCGCGTAATAAAATGTATATTAATTTAATATCTGAAATGATTTAGATCACTTTCATAATTATTCGGCTCGTGTGTATATATATATATATATATATAAAATAATATATAATATAAAAAACAATATATAATATATATATATTATATATACATATAAGTAATAATGATAAAATTATATCCAGATGGATTGAAATGTGGCAGAGAAAGCACAGACAATATCAAGAAGATAGATGCAATTCTTACGGGGAATTTAATAATTTCGAACGCGAGGAAGGCGACGAATTTAACTGCTGGGACAATGGCTGGGACGATGATATTCGAGAGACCTTTTGCATGAACAAAAATAACATGTCACTCTCCAATGTCTTGAAAACAGAAATCGAGTGTGGTTGGAGTACTGGGAGTTACATTGACTCCTCTAACTTGTTAATTTTTTTGCTTTTCTTGATCATAGGAATGATCTTAAATTAAATATCTCTTTCTTTCTCTCTTTCTCTCTCATTCTACTATTTGTTTCATTCCGAACGAAATACTTCTGTTTCCTTAATTATTATTTATTTCGCACATTGTTATTCATAATTTTCTATAGATGTATATATATCGCGTTTTCATTTATGCGTTTTTATTTCATTTCATTTTATTTATTTTTTGTTTACTTTTATTCGGACGTTTTGCAAACTGCAAAACATGTGAGACAATCAATGAGACTGTCGAACAATGATACTCGTACAAATTATTGGCGATAACAAATTAACTATCTCATTGTTATTTGTCATTCGTATAATGAGAAATTTGTTGTTAGATCTTATTCTTCTTCGTTAGATTAATTGGCATATTATTAACTATAAAGAAATAAAAATAATTGTATATTGAGAAAAAATTACGATATATATATATATATATATATATATATATATATGTATGTATGTATGTATATATTTAATTACAGAACATCAAACACAACAAAGATATCACATATTCTGATACGGCTCTATCTTTCTCTCTCTCTCTCTCTCTTTCTCTCTAATCAATAATTATACGATAAAATTTTTGCTACTATATGAAGAACCATGTATACAATTGGCAAAACAATTAAACCGAATATAAACGTTAAACAAACGTAAATGCTTAGTAATTGTATTCCAAGTATTACGTATTTGATCATCATTTGACGTATGTCATTAGTATTCTTTATGTAGATCAATTTGTCCAGTATGAATCGTAGGATATAGAGAAATATCTAAAAAAAAAAAAGCAAAATTCATTTTGTTATTTAAAATCGATAACTTATCAACAACTTTCCAAAGTTTTGCGTTGCGATATGGTTTTTATTACTTCGACAATGGGGGCAGTATTAATGATGACATAAAGCAGAGCAATCAATGATCGACCTGTTGCTTGACCCATGACCTTAACAAGATCCGTAAAAGGATATTCCGTGCGTGGAATACCATTGGATTCTTGATAATTTGCTAAATACTCTCTTATATTGAATAAAAGTGTCTTTGGCTTTTTATTGATAGTAAGACCATTAGGATCCTTAAAGTCGCAATCATCTGTAAAGATTAAGATAAATATTATAGAAGATTAAGATAGATTTATTTATATAATAGCAAATAGAATACAAAATAGAATATATAAAATAGAAAAAATAATTAACGAGTTTCATATTTTGTAAGTAACTGGTTTAATACATACCTGTTAATTCCTGATCACTAGGATCATCGAATTGAAATTTATTGTAATTAGGTATGCTGTAAAGATGCCTATATTTGATATCCGAATTTATGGCTTCTTCTTGAGTCGAACTTTTATCATTCAAAGATTGTTCTATCGTCTGCCAAAGTTCTTCTTTTTCGTATTTCCAATCTCCTGACTTTTCTTGCTTCCACGAACTTGGTTGATTTTTTATCGATTTATTTTCTTTATCGGATTGATTTAAACCATTAGAGATCGTAGAAGATGTAAAACTGTTCTTTTGGTTGTCATAATATTCGCTTGTCGACAGATACTAATGTTAAATCCATTAAAAATCGATTATTGTCAAATAATACTTAACGTTTACATTAATGATCACAAATAATGTTTATTACGAACGGATTGTTGAATTATTTCATCCAAACATTCTCTCTGAGTTTCGTTCGAAGAATCCTGAGAGTATCGTGATACTCTTTGCAATTGCCTCATCCTTGGATCATTAGGACTACGATAGAAATTAGTCTCGTTCCACATAACGAAATTTAATCTAGCAATAAGAATGTATAAGAAAATTTTGCGTCAAAACGAGATAACACATAAAAATAATTAAATTCAATCGAGCCCTTTGTCCATTAATACTGACATTTTAACTCTTTTAAAGAGGGAATATATATGTGTATACATATATATGTGTATACATATATATGTATGTATATATATGTATATATATATACACATAAAAAAAAAAACAAAACATTTGCAATTAAATGGAAAGTCGTGAGACATCAAGCGATATATTTTAGAAACAAAAAAAAAAAAACAAAAAATAAACAAATCAAAATTCTAATTTGACGAATTACTATGATAGTCGATATGATCTTTCTATCGAATGACAAAAAGAATTATATATATATATATATATATATATAAACACACATACATAATGTATATATAATTAGCTTTTTCTCAATAGAACTTTATTGTCACGTGACTAACAATAAGACAGCCGACAAGTGGAGCAGATATTTTCGGGTTTCGAAAAGAACTGCTGATATTATAAATGTTTATACAAATTGTTGAATCCTTGTATTTCCAGACTACGTTTGTTTTTTTTTTTCTCTTTTTCATTTTTGCCCATTGGGATGAGAAACATGGATGTAAGAGAGAAGAAATCCGAGAACGAAAATTACATACAAACACGTAAGAATTATCAACGACGGCTATACGATCTTCTTACACCTTTACGTTCCGTTGTTACAAAAAGTTTTGTATACAGTATGTTTTATATTATAATATAATAGTGATCACGCAATATCGCTCATCATCATCATCATCATCATCATCATCATCATCATCATCATCATCATCACCATCATCACCATCATCATAATCATAATCATCATCACCATCACCATTACTATCATTGTCATCATCATCATCATCATAATCATGATAATCATCATTATTATTATCATTATCATTCAGGGTCATTTTCGGCTTTTGCAACGTTACACAACTACATTTTCAGCTAACACTAGATTTGTTCCTCCTCCTCCTCCTCCTCCTCCTCCCCTTCCTCCTCCTTTCTCTTTTTATTTCTTTTTTTATTTTTATTTTTCCTTTTTTTGTAGTTTTTTTTTTTATTTCTATGATCGTAGTCGATTTTTTCGACTTGACTCTTTCTCTCTCTCTCTCTCTCTCTCTCTCTTTTTCTTAATCGCTCTTTCTCTCTCTCTCTCTCTCTCACACATACATACACACACACACACACACACAATCACAGTCGCTTTTCACTATATCTGTCTCTTTTGAGCGTTTCACTGTTAACTTAAGATCTTCGACTTGGCTAGCAAGAAAAAGCTGTATATAATATTCGCTGCTTTCGTACAAATTCAAGCCTTAGAGAATCGAACGTCATCGCTTTTACCTCCAGGATAATGGGAAAGAATAGTACTTTTTCCTTTCAATTCGTTTCTTCTTCTTTCTTCCCCTCCTCCTCCTCTTCCTCCTCCTTTTTTTTTTTAAGAGGATACGAGAAATGATAATTTGATAATCTATAAATCAGCTATAATTATTTTGCCAAAGCACATAGTACTCTAATATGGTGCCAATGAAATCTGAAAAGCATCATCACGTAACAATTTCCAATTATACCCTATCACTATCGAGAAGAGTTCATTGGTTTGTGTTTTATGTGCATGTGTGTTCTCTCTAAGCGAAGAATCCTGGAAAGGAGAATCGATAACAATGGATTCTGAGAGGTGCTCGAAGCGCGTTGTTATTCGGACGATTTATTGTTGTTCTTGTTGACAGAAACAACACTCGCGATTACACGCGCGCGCACAGACACACACACGCGCGCGCGCACACACACACACACGCATGCACACATACACACACACGCGCGCATCTTTCGAACATAATTACATAATAAATATGTCCATGTGTAATGTGATCGGTTTTAAAGATAGAAAGATTTTGGATATATCCTGATGTGTTTAACAAATTCATCACTTTGATATAGCGTAGATAAATTGTGGAAGCTTTGGTACACATTCACAACATGCCAAAACCCTTCGAATAGTTGATCGCTTTTAATAAACGATCTTGTAACTTTTCAATCGTGCTGTAGTCTGGTAGAAGCAATACGTTGAAACATGTATGGGCAATGGGCAATCTGGAAAAAAAAAAAAAAAAAAAAAAGATAGATCAATTTTAAATTGATATGTAATTGATATATAAAAAGTAACTAGATAACGTAGAGAAATAACAACAACGTTTGGATCATATGACGGAGTAATCATAACAGAAAAATTGTTCGTAATGAGCACGAGTCATACGCATAGTGGTACAAGAATCAATCAATGTGACTCGTGTAGAAATATTATTCATGTATCTTTGTGATCCTATAACTATAGAACGGCTTGAAATCAACGACTAGGATTGGCACGCTTATATTTTCTCTGATTCGCTTTAATTTGAGAACTTGTTTCGACTCCCAAAATTTTCTTTCTTTTATTAACTCTTTCCTTGTTAGGTTATTCTTCCAATATACATAAAAAGTTTCAAATTTCATACCTGTCTGAATCTGGACCATGTCTAGCAATGACCATCTTAAGCCTGGAAAGCCCTCCAACTGGCACTCGATCACTACCTGTAGTAAACTGAAGTAGCCTTCTTTGACTTTCTGGCGGTAATGAATGAGCTACCCGCCAAAAATTACGTACTGCTTCGCTGTCAACGGTATAACCACCCTCATATTCCGTCGCTGCTTCCAATTCCGCGAAGTCAAATATCTTACTACCGCAAACGAGCTAAAAGAGTTTTGGTTAATAAAATTTTCAAGTCCGTTAAGGATCGTTGAAAACAGTTGAAATGATAAATAGATACTTGTTCTATTTCTTCTGGTCTGAAAAGTAGGGCAAGTGGACTTTCATCCGTGACCATTTGAAAACCACGTCTGAATGCTTTGAATTGTCTCTCCACTGATCTATTTAGCAAAAAATCTGCATAAAGGTCTACAAATTCTTTTTTATTTTCTTGCGTAACATATGTTTCATCACCATTCTCGCGAAGATCATGGAACGATATTGAACCAAATACATCTCTGTAAAAATAATGATATTATTATTTAAAAATTGTATGTACCTTTAAACGAATAGGTAAATAGTATGATTAAACATACTTGTAACCAACACGGAAGGTTTGCATAAATGTATCCGACATATCATCTTCGGTATATGCCATTAATTCTGTCAATGTTCTATATAAAGTAGGACTCCAGTCTTCTAAATCGGCAAATCCTCCTTTTCTACCCAGTAGTTTCCGATAAACTACCATTGGGAAACGTACGTCTAATATCACGTTGTTATAAATTGCTAATCCAAGAACAACTCCTATCAGTGTAAATTGTGCATCGCTTTCAAACGATGTTGGATTGAACCACGTTAATTGTGTGTCTTCCTATACAATCACAGAATATGTTATAAATAATATTGTGTATATTCAATTGATTATTTTCTATCTAATATTACCTGAGTTGTAAACATGCCATAATCAGGATTGAAGATTTCCTCTACAACTAATTGAAAGAATTCTTTAGATACACCACCTTCATCAACACCTTGTTCACCCTCAAACTCGACAACCAACTGTTTTTTAAGATCCGACGGGTTCTCCATTGCTACCATTTCCAATTCGACCAAAGCATCATCTATCAAATGATCTCTACGTACCTATGTAGATATATCGCCAATCGGTTTAGAAATATTCTTAAGTGGCATTAGATCGTACCTTCTGTATGACTTACTTTTAATCTAAGATATGGATTGGTAGGTTGTCCTACGACAGTTTGTAAGAAACTCATTCTTCTCTCATTATACATTCTTATACGATTGTCGTAATATAGGCCCAAAGTTTTTGTGGCTGGTGTAAGGATAAAAGCATAATTCATAAAACTAAATTTCTGAGGTTCTTCACTCTTGTAATAAGCGAAATCTTTATCCATTTCGATAGCATCGCTCAGTGGTTCGTTATAAAAATCGGTGAAAGATATGAATGGTTTGCGAGCATCCAATGCAGAAATTCCTAATTCTTTGGCTAATGGATCCTAAATAAATATAATTCGTTATTGGACTGTTGCATTTGTTTTATACGAGTGCATATATGTCATTCTAATACCTGTGGGATTTGTGACGTCATTTTGCACGGGCCAGATTTGTCAATTTTTGTTGTATCCCCATCTTCGTTCAAGGCTAACTCACTGCTATCTAATTCTCCGGCTAACATGCTAGCGTAATAGAGAATCCTCATTACTTTCGTAGGAGCAGTGATAGTATCTGCATCCTGAACGCAGTAATCGCGTGAAAATGATCCACTTATTACCTAATAAATGAGATAAATGATATTAAGACTTGAAATAAGTCAAATGTGAATTTTGGAAAAGACTATACGTTATTATCAGAATACCTTCACCGTAATTAATTCTTGAAGAGCTTGTAAAAGGCTAGGCAATGTAGGCTTACAATGTCTGGCCCATACACGAGCTAATTTTGCTTGAGCTAACGTTGGGAAACAGCTGACAGCTTTACAAAGCATATGAAGCGCAAGTTCAAGATATTCACTATTTCCCAACATCGGAATTTCAAATACTATTAAGAATACATTTAAGAGACTGTCCATGCTATGGGAAGGTGTTTTGCCAAATACTCTTAAATGTAACTCTATGGTATCCGCTAAAGTGACTAGTGCATTTACAAGTGCTGATTCAAATGCTTCCCCTGAAACAAATAAAAAAATCTTTATTTAGGAGGAGTATTTACATAGGAGTCATATATTTCACATATATTATTTATAATAAAAGAAAATTATAATTTTAATATACCTGGAAGTGTCCATAATGCCTTAAATGCTCTTCTAACGGCAAGTAAATCAACGCTAGTATCGTCATCGTTAGGAGGAACTGTCGGAGATGGATCGCTACTATCTTCTTCTTTATCTTCACCTTGTAACGAACGAACTGCTTCCTTGTTCAAATCTGCAGGTGGCCTTAAAAGATTATCAGGTGCTCTGTCAAGAAGTGCAGCCAAGGGAGAGTCATTTTTTTCAGTCTTTTGGAAACTTCGGCTTAATGCTTCTCTAGAAGAAAATACTTCTCCCAAAGTATGAATCAATAACGAATATATTCCTTCTGATTTACATTTATTTATTATATCCAGAAGTTTGGCTTCGGTTAGATATGGTTCAGATTTCCCTGTTATAATTAAATTAATTATATTACATTACTCTCTTTCTCTCTCTCTCTCTCCCTCTCTCTTTCTTTTTCTTTATTTATTAATAGTTTTTAATCTAGTTTCAATTCAACCATTTGCTTTCTTTATCAATCTAACAAGCATATAAAACAAGCTTTACAAAATATATTGTGATAAAATATTTATTAATGATTGACACAGTAATTATACTGCATAAATAAATTGTTACAAATATAAATAAAAAATTAAATTAGAGATAAAAAAAGAATCCTTGGGATTCTTAAATCATTTCGAAAAATAATATTTTGTATATCTTTCTTTTTCCAAGTATTTCAGATATAAAGTTAGTATTAACAATTTTATAACAGAATTGCGTGTATAGAATTTTCTACTGGTTCTTTTCCGAATGGTTCTTGTCTTTCTTGTTTGTTGTATTTTCTTCTTTGATTTACTACGAGTTACTTGTTTATGCTGCTTTTTATATTGAATTGTCTGCTTTCTTGGTCGATCAATTTTAAAATTTGGAATGCGAATATTATGTTTACTTAATATTTGTAATAGATTGTCTTCATTCGTAGTTATATTAGATGTATTTGAACACAAACTAGAATAATTCATAGAAATTTCTTCATTACAGTTGGAATAAGATTTACTTGATTTTTCTTCCAAAATAATAATATCAGAGGAAGGAAGACTATCATTATTTCTTTTCTCTAATTCTATTTCAGAATCGGTATTAGGTATGTTATCAATCTTGATAGAATTGAGATTATCTTCGGTGGTTGATGTTTGCCGATATACAGAATCAAGAAGAAAGCAAATGGCTGTTTTACACTCTGCCAATATAGTACCTTCATCCGAGCAAGTAGGATTTACATTTTTTACAGGTAGACTCTTAGCCAAAGATGCAGGACCCGGCTCTAAAGTAGTTCTAGCAACTTTACTCGGTTGAGTGCCATCGCATAGCCGAGCTTCTTGAGAGAACAATTGAATTGCTTGAGCCGCAGCTTGATTTGGCGTAAGATTTGTAATCTGTTTCAACAATATAAGTTAATAGTTATCTAAAAGTTTTTATAATAGAAACTGTACTAGATAAAATAGAATATTTAAAAGTTCATACTTTCCCACTGGATGCGCAGTTTTGGTTATTACATTGAGGATTACCACATCCTTCGGTAAGTTGATAAAAGTACCTTTCAATAAGCTTCTTGGCAGCTGCACGCTTCATATCGCTGCAAGGGCTTTCCGCTCCTACCCTAAGAAAATCAAAGCATTTCTTCATTGTTTCATTCGGTTCAATAACAAGCCTGCTATCGTGTTTCTCTTTTTGATTAATCAATGATTCGAATCTACACTATTATTTTTCCAAGTGGATACGAGTAATTACAAAATACAATCTTTATTTTTAAGATATACGAGATGATGAATTTATAGCAAAATGTCAAACAAAAATAAAGTAGGGGGAAGAAAAACAATAAACTGGACTTCAAGGATACAAGCAAAGGTACGATCGTTTCCGCGATGGACTTCTCGCTCTCGCGAGAAAGAGCGAGTCGTTGTACCAAAACAAAGCGCTAAAAATAGATAATTCCGTGGCTTTGAAGAAGGATGAGAGAGAACCAGGGAGGGTAAGAAGAAGAGAGGGAGAGAGCGCGCGCGCGAGAGAGAGAGAGAGAGAGGGTGAAAAATACAGATATAGGGAAAACTAGTGTGCGCAAGAAACTACGTCATATAAAAGAAGACATACGCGTGTAAACGCGAATGAGAAGTAAAAAATAGAGAAACGAAGGTAACCCATAAGAGAGAGATAGATAGATAGATGGAAGGATAGATGAATAGATGGATAGATAGATAGAGATAGATAGATAGATAGATAGATAGATAGATAGATAGACAGACAGACAGACAGACAGACAGACAGACAGACAGACAGACAGAGAGAGAGAGAGAGAGAGAGAGAGAGAGAGAGAGAGAGAGAGAGAGAGAGAGAGAGAGATAAGTGAGGGTCAAAGTAGGGAGTTAGCAAAGGAAATATTCTAGAACGATAGATGACACCTGGAAGCGTGATCTTCTCCAGGGTCCCCTTGGCCCTTGGCGCTCATAGACCGTGAATCGTCGAAATTTTGCCTCCTTTGTCGTCGATCGTGCCAGGAAATTTTGCCAGGCTCCGCCTTCTCTTATATTCTATCGAATCAACGAGACGATCTTTTCACGCAACGCAAACACGTCTTAACCACTAAATTTAGGGTCGTTGGATCTCCTTCGATGGAGCTATCTCGTATAATACTTTTTCACAACTACGATTCAATTGCGTTTCAATTGCACTATTGCATGAATCGTATACCAAGAAACGACACAGGCACACGCTGTATACACATACATATATATCTATATATGTGTGTACGTATGATGTGTGTGTGTATATATATATATATATACACAAACGTAGGACACATACGATTGTACATGCACTACGTATACAGTAACACGCATACACGACGCACGCACTCACGCACGCACTCACATATACACGCAAAAATACACTGTAGTTGGAGAGGGAGAGAGAGAGAGAGAGAGATGGAGAGAGAGAGAGAAAGAGGAGAAACAGAGAGAGAGAGAGAGAGAGAGAGAGAGAGAGAGAGAGAGAGAGAGAGAAACACCGTCGAACGATCAAAATAAGAAAGAAAACTAGATTCGAGCCGCGTTTCGAGGTATACTTATTAATTAATTCGATTTGGATCGAATTTCAAATTGTTAGGTTAAGTCTCAACACTTTATTACAAAGATCCGATGTGTCCAAAGTTCGTAGCACAATGTTGTAAGTCCATCGGCGTTCTGTAACTTGTTCGAATTTTTTTTGTTCTTTTTCCCTTTTTTTTTTCCCTTTTTTTTTATCCTTTTTTTTTTTGGTATGCCAAAATCAAATGATCGCAAGGGCAAAAAAGATCTTTCTACCTCGTTACACGATAGTTGCGCTCGTGTTGCAACAAAGTGATGTTTCGCGACGAACACGACTTATTGCGAGTGCTTACGAGTGCTTCCGAATTTTTCGATTATCGAGTTACTATCGAACACTCGCGGGAATTCCTTACGAACGATATCTCGAACGAACTTCGTCCAATCACTGCTCGTATTTCTTCGTAGCGGTCCATGATTGGCTAAGAGTTTTGCAACCATTCAAGGCAACCATTTAAATTTTCTTGTGTTTCTTTTATACTTTTTTTTTTTAATAACAAACTCACAAGTGTTGTTATTAATATAAGTGAGGTATTATATATATATATGTATGTATGTATATTTTTTTATTCTTTTATTCTTTTAACGAATCTTTCTTTTTTCTTTTCTTCTACCAAACATTCGAAGGTATTAACGAACGTTAAGAAAAATATTATTTAATAGAAAATCCTTCATTCATTTTTTTTTTTTTTTAATAAAATTGTAGATTATAAATTTATGGAAAAATTTCTTTCACGATATAATATAACAAAAGTTTTTCTTTTTTCTTTTTTATAAATATCGTGATTAAATGATAAAACTTATAAATAAAAGCCTCGATCGAGAATCGATTATTAATGGATGGCCGAGAGATTATAATTTAAAATAATGAGGTTGAAAAAGGATCATTATGGTATTATAGATATAGAAAATCTTGAGAAGATCTCTTTTGTTATTTCGCAACAATGGATTTGTGAGAAGTAGCAAGTCATTCGATAATTTCCAGGTTGTCTGGTATGAATATAAAAGGGAAATTGAGCTTTCGGATCGAAACGAAGGGCTGACGTTAACAGGAAACCATTAGCTCGTGGCACAAAAAGGGGTAAAATTATCTCTGAGCGCGAGGTCGTACCGAGCATTCGTCTTAACTGTAGGGTTAAATTGAAGTCGCGTTTCCTTTCTTTTTTTTTTTAAATACTTCTGCTGATAATAGTATTCGTATAACACACATCCACCCACACACATACACATATACACATACACAAGACATTCGATTATTTTGAACAATAATATTTCTTTTTTCGATATTTCAATCGTTCACGTAATTTCAATGTAATCGAAGTAGAACAAATATATTATATATCGAAATATATAAATATATATATTTTCTCGAATGAATATACTCGATTAAATTATTTTATTATATATTATTATTATTATTATTATTATTATTATTATTATTATTGTTATTATCATTATATGAGGGAAGACGACTATCTGAAATATTCGCGACGGCTTTGTTGTCAAAACAAATTTATACATAACACAAAGAAAAGAAGCCGCGATTTTTTCAAACGTTTCTTCTATAATTCATCGAATTGTTTTGTTTAGGCAAGATTATAAAAAAAAAAAAGATGAGAAAGATGACGAAGAATCGCTTATCGAGCATAAAAAAAAAACGGCTCTGCAAAACGTCGATTAGATGACATCAGTGATTTGGTAGAATGCCAAGTTCTTCAAGCTTCCTCGTTCTTCTAGATCTAGAACGCGTCGACTAATCGAGATCGATCATTAAAGATATCTAATGGAGATTATCGATTTTTCTTTCGATCGATCTCTTTGAATATTATTGCAAATATTATAGAACAATTTGCAAGGTATTACTATTAGCGGACCTATGAAAGAAAAAAAGAAAAAAAGGAAATGAAAAATAGAAAATATCAATACGAAAAAAGAGAGAAATAAAGAAAAATCGGAACTATGTCTTGTTATTTAAAGGTTCAAGAAAAATCCGAGGTTAGTCTAAAACGAGAAATAGAAAAAGAAAAAGAGAGAGAGAGAGAGAGAGAGAGAGAGAGAGAGAAAGAGGGAGAGGGAGAAGCGATAAAGCGTTTGAGAATCTCGAAGAGCTTACAAAGGAGAGCTTGAAGGGAAAGGGATGGGGGTAAAAAAAAGAGGTTACTCTCTGCGTTTAATACACTTCGGGGTAGATAGGTATGTAGGTAGGTACGTAGGTATATACTGAAAAAAGCGTTTCAATCTTTTAAGTAGAGTAGATGCCAGTTTTAAAGGACAATCGTTATCGTTATCACGAAAAAGTAAGACGAATTGTTGCGAGAGTGAGAAAAAGGACAAAAAACAGACAAATAGACAGATAGATAGATAGACAAACAAAGAAGGAGAAGAAGAGAAAAGAAAAAAAGAAACAAAAACAAAAAGAAAGAGAAAAAAAAAAGAAAAAGAAAGAGATAGCGTGCGTGCGTGAGGGTGAGAGTGAGAGCGCGCGCGCATTTCTTTTTCTTTTTTTTTTTTGTAAAGGGTAGGGGGTAGAGTGGAAAGGTACATGGATTTACAGAGAGCAGGGGTTGTCCGATAGGGGATGAAGCTTCCGCTCGGATGCGGCCGAGTTTCGATCAAGGCCAACCTTGCCATTCCACGCGTTCGCCCTTTACCTCTATCTCTTTCTCTCTTTGTACTCTTCTCTCTCTCTCTCTCTCTCTTTCTCTCTTTGTACTCTTCTCTCTCTCTCTCTCTTTCTCTTTTCATCTATCTATCTATCTATCTATCTATCTATCTATCTATCTATCTATCTATCTATCTATCTATCTATCTATCTATCTATCTATTTATCTATCTATCTATCTATCTATCTGTCTTTATCTTTCGTCCTTCCCTAGACATCTATTTCTATTCTCTTCTACTCTGTTGTACGTAAAGTGCAACTTTCTTTCCTTCCAGCTTTTCCTAATATTTTCTGTTTTTATTACATACGTACGTATATATTTTCATTCTTTTGTCTTTTGTTCTTTATTATTAATCTGGAATCATCTGAAATGAGATAGATATCGAGCTGGAGTGGAAATATATATATATATATATATATATATATATATATATATGTATATATATATATATGTATGTATGTATGTATGTATGTATGTATGTATCGATTTTTTATTTTGATTAATTAAAAAATAAATAAATAAAAAGAAAGAAAGAAAGAGAGAAAGAAAAAAAAAAGTTATATACTCTCAAAGGTCGACATATTTATTTATCATTATAAGTGTATGTGTGTGTTTGTGTATGAATGTATGTATGTACAAGTATGTCATCGATAATTGGATGACGGTTGGCTGAAGAAACAGAAAAGTCGAACGAGCGTGTACGAATTTCGACGAACGCGTGTTGAGTGTCAAGGGCGATAAGGATACAAGATGGAAGCGTTAGAATTTTAATAGTGACTCTGCTTTAACGTCCATACGATTTGTTAAAAAAAAAAAAAAAGAGTAATAAATAAGTAAATAATTAAATAAATAAATAAAAGATAGAAAGAAAAAATAATTAAAAAATAAAAAATATCTAAGTACGAAGAAAAGACTTGGAATAAGGAATCGGAGAAATTTCTCATGAATCGTATTAAAGCTCGACGCTCATTAAACTCGGGTAAAGCGAAGGACGAGAAGGTGAGCAGGTGAGACGCGATAAATTTCAAATCGTCATCGTCGTTTCTCTCTCTCTCTCTCTCTCTCTCTCTCTCTCTCTCTCTCTCTCTCTCTCTCTCTCTCTCTTTACTTCTTGAGATTACACGAATTATACAATACTATTTATTTATTGTTTCATTTTTT
Source organism: Vespula pensylvanica (assembly GCF_014466175.1). NCBI lineage: Eukaryota > Metazoa > Arthropoda > Insecta > Hymenoptera > Vespidae > Vespula > Vespula pensylvanica. The sequence continues at coordinate 2,404,183 of NC_057708.1, read as the reverse complement.
TTTTCATCTTTGCATTGGTTTGGGTAAGATAATTTTTCCCTTGTTGGCACTTTTTTTTATTGCAGTGAAAAATATTAAACGCATATATGGAACGTATACGTTTAAATATACTGTCAGTAAACGAACGAAGAAAATTTTCTTCTTAGATGTACCAATGTTAAATGTGTACAGAACAAATAAATTACTCTAATTTGCCTTTGTCGTTTACGAACGGATTGGAAAGTGTTCGGCCGGAGTAAGATGCGAAAGTGTTCGCTAAGGTAAACGAGAAAGGAGGACGTCGACGAATCGTTTTGCGAGAATAAAATGAATTTCGAGCTCGTTCTGTAGATGTCTGTATTTGTGTATGTGTCTGTGTCTGTATCTGTGTATACTATGTAACGAGGGTCGAGAGAAAACTTGAAATAAATGAGACGAAGGTTTCGCCAACCATTTGCGAAGTGATTTTTTTTTTCATTTCTTTTTCTTTTTTGTTTTCGAAACTAGTTTAAAAAATCTTTCATTTGGATAAAGGACGCAAAATTATTTTTCTTTCTTTTCTTTTTCTTGTTTTCAGTATTTATATATTAAATTATTTTTAATATGGTGCCTGAAAACAGATATTACTTTATACATTGCCGATAATATTGTTTGCGAGTGCCATCTATCAGAAAAAGACAACATTTTTTTTTGTACGCCTACGCATAGATTGCACATTATTACATGAATGTATAACAATGTTGCATAGCGCACGGGGCTTTTTCCCTCTTCTTTTTTTTTTTTTAAAAGAAAGTTTTCTAGACTGCCACTTGCAAGCAACATTATCCGACGACATATGGAGTGATATTTAATTTCAGAGGGCGATATTTGTTGTTGATTATATTACGTATAAATAATTATAGAAGAAGATCGATAAACAAGTATGGCTGAATAAACAAATAACCAAAAATTGATTCTAATATACCGAGCATTTTTATAGATTTTCGAGAATTATTAGAAGTTAAAAATATAGAAAAAATAAAAAAAAAAAAATAAGAAAACGAATGTCTTCATTTAATTATATATTTCTTCTCATCATGCATTTATTATACTTTTATTTAATCGTCGTACTTTGAGATTTCATTTTATGAAATGATATCTTCTAAGATGATCAATAATTTAATAGAGAAATATTCAAAAAGGAAGAGAGCAGTAAACCAATCGATTAATCTGCTTAAGTATGTCTTTTTGATAATCGTGCGTGAACGCAACCATGAAGAAAATGATCGATATCCGATAGATCATTTCGAGCGCGAAGAACCTCTCTCTCTCTCTCTCTATGTCCTCGACGTGTACCGGAAATCGCCGCATCGCATCGTTGCACGATCGATAATGAGTGCATTTAACGTGAAAATTCTATCGGCGAAAAAAGATCTTTAATTATCTTTAATTATATTTATTAGCAGACTTATTAGCGTTAGCAGAAGAGTCCGTAGTCGCGTGGTAGCTTTTATAATTCTCTTTTCACCTCTTCCACCCTTTCCCTCCCACTCTTCTTCTCCCTCTCTCTCTTTCCTCGCCCACCTTTTTTTTTTAGCACTCGACTCGTTCTTTCTCCATCACGTTTTCTAGCGTATATTATTCAGAACGTATATTATAATCACGACCATCAACGATCTATAGTTCATTCAAGATTATTAACTTTTTCATTACTCTTTATTTCGTTTCTCCATGCATGATAGTTAT